>NW_015163633.1:324628-354306 GCF_001447785.1 Gekko japonicus | reverse complement strand
GGCGGGCGCGCTGGTCGAGCGAGCTTAGCCTGAAGCGTGCTAGGCGTGGAGAGCGATGCTGCTGCTCGAGGGGTCAGCAGTGTGCAAGCGGAGCCGGGAGCGGAGCGATGAGCAGTAGCCGGAGAGCTGGGATGCGAAGTTGCGCGGTTCCCGGAGAGGTCTCGGCGTCAGGCTCGGTGCGGTGGGCGTGGAGAGCGATGCTGCTGCCCAGGGGTCAGCAGCGTGCGAAGCGGAGCCGGGAGCGGAGCGATGAGCAGTTGCCGGAGAGCTGGGATGCGAAGTTGCGCGGTTCCCGGAGAGGTCTCGGCGTCAGGCTCGGTGCGGTACTCGTGTCGGCGTCCGGGTCTTGTTCATGGGGTCGTAGATCCCACCTTCGTCGCCAGTGAAAAGTACTCAGAATGTGGAGTGATTCAGCAAGAGTGATTCAGCAAGAGTACTTTATTAGTTCAGGAACAAGACAAAGAAACCAGCTCGCAGGCCGGTTTATATGCGTTCAGAAAACCCGCCACCAAGCACACCTAAACACACCCCCTACTCCCGATAGGCTATTTACAGTAACCGGGCGACCATTGGTCTCCCGGCTGGGAAGCTGGCCCTTTGATTGGGCCGGCTAGGATCCTATGGATCCTTTGTCTTTCGACTGAAGCTACTGAGGAATATTGCCTGGTCAGCCCGGGCAAGTCCGGGCATGTCAGGCTGAATGCACTACACGTGGTAATGGCGACAGTACATTACACCACACACAGTTATTGTGCACAGGATTGTCTGAGTTGTGTGCCTCCCCCACATGTTCTGAGGACCATGGGAGATCACACAAACCACGAAGCATGCAAAGAAGCAGGTCTGTGGAGACTGAGGGCCAAGCCACACACAAGACCCCCCAGCCTGAGTTCCCAAATGAGGGTCCTCCACAGATGCAGTGGATCGGGGGCTGCAGTGTTTGGGGAGGGTTTTAAACGCCTGTGTCACTTTCCTGACAGGAAAACCCTTGGAGTTGCTATCCATCACCACGGGGGACCGGAGAAGACAAGAAATAAAAGGGAAAGGTTAACCCCACTCCCCAATCCCGGTGACAATGCTCCAGTCCGAGTTCAGGCCACCATGGCTGCTTTTGAGGTTATCTTTGATAGATCAGGCAGCCTGACGGTGGATCTCCCATGTCTCTGTGGATCTCTGTCTCTCTCTCACACACACTTTGGCCCTGAGGCAAATGAAGTTTGGGGGGGGGGAATCGGAGGCAGCAGCAGCTGCTGAAAAGCCTAAACAAGAGACAACCAGCCACAGAAAGGCCAACAAGAAGAAGAAGAAGGACTTTTGAGCTCTGTAATGGGCTGGAGACAGGGGAGTGGAAAGAGGGTTGTTTTTTTTAAGACAGTTCGGAAATACACACACACACACACACACACACACACACAAATACCCAGCAAAGAAACAGAACACTGGCAGGACATGAAGAAAAAGAGGAGGAAGGGATTCCAAATTTATTGCTCCAGGAGATTAAGAAAAGGGAAGAAACACAAAATGGGAGCCCAGCCGGGTGGCGACAGGCAGACTGCCACCCCAAAACTGAATTTCATGTGTTCCATTTTAATTCAAACACATCCCCCCCCCCGTCCAAAGAAAAGTCCAGCCAGCAGCTGGCACCACAACAATTCACGCATGTGCCAAGTCCTAAGTTGGCACCTAGGCGTCCTCCATCCGCCATCCACTCTAAGCACAAGACGGAGGCGACCCTACTGTGGGGGAGGCGGCCCCTTTCACTTCTCCAAGGTTGGGGGCAGAGGGTGTCCACTAGGTACTCCTTAGTATGTGGGGTTCCTCAAGGGGCAACCCTCTCTCCAGTGTTATTTGACATCTACATGGGCCCCTTCGCCCAGCTGGGGCAGAATTTTGGGCTAGGGTGTCACCGGTACGCTGACGACACCCAGCTATATCTGTTGATGGGCGGCTGAGCAGCCGGATACCGCCCCAGCAAATGTGGCTGAGGGTTTGGAGGCTGTGGTGGGATGGTTGAAACCGCCAGATGAGACCGAATCCTGCTAAGATGGAGGGTCTGTGGCTTGGCGGGGGGGAGGGCGGTTCAGGTCTGGGATGCCGTCTCCCAGCCCTTGATGGTGTGCCCTTAATATCAGCACCAACTGTCAAGAGCTTGGGTGTGATCTTGGATGCCTCCTTATCAGTGGAGGCTCAGATCATAAATGTTGCCAGACTGGCGTTCTTCCAGCTATGCCAGGTCAGGCAACTGGCATCCTACCTGTCCTGCCTGGACCTGGCTACAGTGATCCATGCAATGGACACCTCCAGATTGGACTACTGTAACTCGCTCTGCGTAGGGCTACCCTTGAAGCTGCCCTGGAAACTCCGACTGATCCAGAATGTGGCAGCGCGGGTCCTTACGGGAACTCCTCGTACGGCACATGTTCAACCTGTGCTCCGTGAGCTGCACTGGCTTCCAGTGGAGTACCAGATCAGGTTCAAGGTTATGTTACTCACCTTTAGGGCCCTTGTCAGGGACCCATGTATCTTCAGGACCGCCTGTCTTGGTATATCCCCCGGAGTGCGCAGCACTCGGTTGATAAGAACCTTCTGGTGGCTCCCAGACCAAACGATATCCAGCTGTCTTCAAACCTGGTGGAACTGTCGGACAACATTCGTGAGTTCCACAGGGAATGTGAGGCAGAGGGGACAGCGACGGCGTTGCATCTGGCTGGCACTCCTGTTCTTCCTGGTTTTTCCCCACCCCACCCTCCACGAGGATGTGTCATACTCTGGGAGTTTATCGCCATATTGTTTACAGTGCATTATTATTTTAATATTTTGGGAATGTTGCTATTTAAACTGATATTATGTTAATGCTTTTATTATGTACACTGCCTCAAGCCGTATCTTTAGGGGGAGGGTGGTTTAAAAATCTAAATAAATAAATAAATAAATAAATAAGACCTAAATTCAATCCTCAGCACCTCCAGTTAGCACCCGATCAGGTAGCAGGGGACATTCTGGAGAGCGTCTGGCCTGTTGCGAGTAGATGATACTGACCTCAACAGGCCAAGAGTCTAAGTATGGCAGCAATTCAGATCCTTCAAACCAAAAATGGCAGTCTAGGGACCCCTTGGTTTGCCTTTGCTCAATATTCTACAAGCACACACCTCAGGGCCTCTGATTCTAAACTGTGTCATATTATTTGTGATGAATCTATGACAAACCTCTGCCTACCCAGAGAGACATAGAGAACGAGTACAGGAGGAACCAGGCAAAAGTTTCTGAGCCGGTCGTGCTTAGCTTAGCTTAGCTTAGCAGTGAGAAACAAGTGCATTAAAGAAGCTGGGGGGGGGGGGGGGAGCAACTCAGCAGCCATTCACAGGGCAAACGCAAATGCTACCACCAGACAGGGCACACACACAAGCAAGTTCTTTAGAACTATTAAAGAGGGCAGAACTATGTTCAAAGTATGTTATATGGAAAAGTACAAAGGTGCATATACTCTGTGGTGTATCCGGCCCAGTGTCCTGTTGCATACAATAACCAATCAGTTGTCCTGGAAGACCAACAAACAGGGCAGACAGACCATGACAGTGACTCCTAACACTGGTAGTCAAAAGGCTTACTGCCTCTGCATGTGGAGGCTTCCCTTCACTCATCATGGCCAACAGCTGTTGATGGACCGCCACAAAACTATCTAAACTCCCTTTCAAGCCATCTATGCTAATTGTTAACCGCTGGAAACAAATTCCACAATTTAATTACTTGTTGAATCAAGTACCTCCTTCCATTTTGTTTACACATTAAACCAAAATAATCTTTGTAAGGTACAGCAGGATTACTATCTCCAGATCACAGTGTGTAAGAGTATGGTTGCCAACCTCCAGGCGAGAGAGAACAGTTCAACTGGAGAAAGTGGCTGCTTTGGAAGGTGGACTCTGTGGCCTTGGACCCAGTTGAAGTCCCTCCCCTCCCCTAACCCTCCCCTCTTCAGGCTCCACCCCCAAAATCTCCAGCTATTTCCCAACCGAGATCTGGCAACCCATTGTAAAAATGAAACTAAGCAAGCAAAGGCTTGCCTAAAGCCACCTAGTAAAGGTGTGAGAATCAAAAACTAGGACTTCCAGTTCAATCTCTGAGCCACGGCACTAAATAATATTCAGCCTGCCTAAACAATAACCTTCCACCCCCATAATTTTGTAAATCTGTGTGCTGTATTAAGCAATTAATCTGTTGTTTTGCTGTAATAACAAGAGATCTAGAAATTTCATGTTGCCGGCAGGGCCTTCAGTTTCAATCCTAGACTGTTCATGGATGTTCACAAAACAATGAGTTTTTAACCGAGATGCCTTTACATCTGAAACACTTTCTTCATCTGCAGTTCTGGGCTCAAACTCAAGACACACTGGGAGATAGGCTGAGTTAAAACAATTCTCATGCCAGCAGTCAAGAAGGTCTCACCCTGTCTTCAAATACATCAAACACGGTGTAGTGGAAGATTTCGCCTATAAAACCCTAAGAGGTATCTTGCCAGAAGCCATGAAGCTGTAGTCAATTTTGAAGGTGTCATTTTTGAAAGACAAAACGGTTTTAAAAAAGAGAATCCAACCAGCTTTCCTACATACAAGATTCACCAGCAACATCAAAAAGCCTCAAAATGACAAAGCATCGTCTCTGGGGCCACACCTGGCCAGCAAGAAAGTGGCAAGAACACCCAGAGAGCCTCACACCTTTTCTACTGCAATGTATATTCTCATTAACATGTAATCGGGTTTTATTGTCTGAAACAACGTCTGGTTTAGATCAGTGCCTTCATCCCCAACAATACAGCTCTGGAAACAGGAGAGCAGATGGTTTATATTCAAGGAGCCATCCCTCTGCCTCCCATTCTCCACCATTCCTACCCCCTTCCCCCCCTATAAGTCCTAACAAATTCCTGGAATGCTTACACTTAACAGTAAATTAGGCACAGGGGAAGAGTAATGACTTGGAGATGGATAGATTGTGGATTATAGGGACTCGCCTGTAACCCTTCAGGATCTCCCTATGTGTTCGTTCTACAGCAGTTGAACAAGAATAATACTTACCACTTGTACGGTGTGGGATTTCAAGAGTTGGAAACATTTCATATATACTGCGATCTTCTACAACAACCATGCAAAGTCAGTAAATATGATTACACCTATGTGTACACACACATTGTTCTCTTTATTACCCCAGGAAGGAAGAGACAGCACAGAGGAGCTTGCCCAAGTAAAGGCCATGTCAGAGCAAGATCAAGGATTTCCTGATTTGTACTTGAGCCTCTTAAACCACCAGCTCCTCTCTAGAAGTCTTTTAAAAGGGGGGGGGCAGGACCACTTCAAATCAGAACCATGTTCATAAACACTACCCGCTCCAAGACAATGAGAGCAATTTAAGCAGATGTAGTCAGAAATAAGTCCCATTTTATTCAGTGGGGCTTACCCCACAGAAAGCATCTTAGGATTCCGGGCTAAGTCACCTTTCAGTTGTTCCCATGCATTAGCGCATTTCTTCTTGGTACAATCCCATTTGACTGCATTACATGTGTAAGTATGGCAACCGGGCACTGGAGAGACAATTCGCACGACTTCAAGGATGCTGAAAACCTTGGCTGAACTTACCTTGATCAAACTCCTCATTTACACAGGAGTTGAGCCACATACACACACACTGGACACTTTCGCTGGACGTTTTCAAGCTGGACATTTTCAAGTGGAGGCTGGACAACCTTGCTTTCGGGTATGTTGTAGGGCTATCTTTTGGCTGTGCTCCTGCAGAGTGCAGGGGGCTGGACTAGATGACCTGCGAGGTCCCTTCCAACACTAACATTCTATGATTCTGTGATTGTTGATTAATGTTTGAGTCACACATCCTACCAACATCTTTGTGCCTGTGCCACAATACAAGAGACTGCCCAGGGAACAGATAGGTTTTCCCCAGGAAAATAACTACAAATCCCACAAGGCACTATGAGAATGCTTGTGCACGAATTTAGCCACAACCAATGTTCCCTCTAAGCTGTGGAGTCTTGTGAGCAAAAAATCTACTCTGTGAGCTACCGGCATTCAAATTGTGAGCGAGCGATTTGGCTGCTGCATTGAACTAGTTTGCTCTGGAGCTATCTTTCCTGAGCTAGGGCAAAAATGTGTGAGCCGGAGGCTAAAAAACAGTGAGCTAGCTCACACTAACTCAGCTTAGAGGGAACACTGGCCACAACCAGGACAATTTAACGCCTTTCCATTTGGTTTTCTATGTGAGTGATGTATACCAGGAGTAGTATGCAACAAACAGTTCCCTATCACATCCTTTAGTAATACAAGAGTTCCAAAGCAAGTTTTGTGTTGAAGCAGGAAGGCGGAAGCAAGTCAAAAACTTGGATGCACTAACTGATATAAATCCAGACAGAACAATAGCCATAGATGGACATTGGAACGACAATGCCTTAGGACAATCAAGTAATAAGTCTGACAACAAAATAAGAAACTTTAAAAAAAATGCACCTTTTCACATTGGTGGTGGCGACTGATAAGTGGGGGAGATGCTGCAGCAAATAAACGCAACACAATTTTGCCCCCTCCCCTGCAATCAGATATTTCAACACTGTGTCCATTCAGCTCCAATAATCACTACCTGCAAGTATGACAGAAGCTGAACCACCAGTTGATTGAGCAACCCTACATTTATCACCTCAGTGCCACCCTGCCATAAGGATGGAGAATGGAATGGGAAAAGATCCATGCAATAAGCTATGTAACTCATGGCAATGGCAGTGGGTGAAATAACATCTTCAGGTAAGCAGCACCCATACGGTGGCAGGTAAGAGTGAAGCAGGCCCCGTCTAAGTCAACTATTCTTCACATCGCCACTCTGGCTAACCAGAGACATCCTCTGAATACACGAAGCTGCTTTACACTGAGACAGATCCCTGGTCTATCGAGATCAGAGGTGTCTACTCTAACCGGCACTGACTCTGAGTCAGTCAGACAGACAACCTCTATTGGCATGTAGACTCTGGGTCTCAAGCAGAGGTCTTTCACATGACTGACTACCTGATATCCTTTTAACTGGAAATATCGGGGACTGGAACTGGGACCTTCTGCACCTAAACCAGATGCTCTAACACTGAGCCATGATCCTGCCCCTTCAATGCAACATGTTGTAAGAAGGTTACCCATCGCCTTATATATGAGGAAGGGCAAGTAATGGGGTCAGAGTTCTATTTCTTTGCCCAGTCAAGACAAATGCAAATCAACATCTCTAAACTAGACGTGCATCGGTTACAGGTAACCATCCAATCCTTACAAAGTGGAGGTAGGGAAACATATTTAGAGCACAGAATGTCTGGGGAGAAGAGGAACTCTTTTCAACGGTTTCACTTCCAGTGGGGTTTCAAGACTGGAAGTAACCCCTGCTGTGGGGAGACTATTTAAAAAGTATGGGGGTGTCAAGGGAAAAGGGATGGGCAGATGAAAGTTTCAGCTGCCAATTCCCACATGTCTGATGCTGGATTTTAAATAGCTCCCCTTGCTGTGTAAGAATTTGGGACAGCCCAGCCCATGGCACATTTAGCTCACACTTGCGTTTCCCCAAGCAACAAGTCATCCCTCCTCAGAGCACACCCTTCACACTATGAAAAATAGGGCCTCTGTTTACCAGTAGAAGAAACAAGAAGCAAGACTGGCTTGCAATTCTTGCATTTTATTTACAGAAATGGGGAAAAACAAACACAGTGTGAATCTTCTTGGTAATTGTGGAACTTGACTCTCTTTATTATTGTCCACGTGCTGGAGAAACATAACCATCTGCTCAGCCATGTAACTACCTAAGATAGGGTCCAAATGCAACCACCTCTGGGAAGAAGCAAGACAGCTGAATATGTGCAACATAGCTAGTTCAACTGCAGGAGACCCAACTGAAAACTGCCGTGGGAATTCAGAGCAAAACGGGGAGACTGAAGCTGGAATCCAACCAAGATTTCAGACATGTCTTTCCAGACATCCTACTGCAGTCAGGCAAGATGACACTTACATTGTTATTCCAGTTTTGGTAATTGTCAATGATAGGGATTTTAGGGACCACACCCATATCTGGTGCAAATCGTGTTGCCTATGATATACAGGATGCAACAAGATCACAGGGCAGTAAGAACGGGACTAGAGCAGGCTTGTCCAGTGCGAACTGACCAGGATACCCCCCAACGGGTCCACTTCAGGATTCTCAGTTAACTTCCTCACCTCCAAAAGTCTAGAATTTTATTTTATTTTTAAGTCTAGAATTTCCCACTTTCATACAGCTATGAAATGTCCTGTTCAGAAGGCAGACACAGATGTTCAGAAGGCAGACACTCCCCAGGGCTCCTTGTCTTCATTAAGATACGGTCATTGACCATTTATTGACTGATTGGTTTACTTCCTTTATCTCCCATCCTACATTGTTCTGCTTCCATTTCATGCTACCAACAAGTCTGTGAGGTAGGCTAGGCTGAGAGCGTGGGACTTTGAGATGCCTGGAAAAATCCACCATGGATGAAGAAAAGGACAATCCATTTAGGGATGCAAAGCTTATTTCGAATCAGGGCCCTTTCTAAAAGGGGGGGGGGAACGCAGTACAGAAAAAACATAACGAGTTCAAATGGTTTGTTGGAGTTTGAACAGCAGCCTATTTCTATTCTCTGTTTCTGTTGTAATTCTATTCTACCTGGCTTGTCATCATCTGTTTTCTTTCTTGTCATTTTGTTCTTTCTCACTCATTCATTGCCTCTATTTCTTTCTTGTCTGACATAGGTTGTCGTTATAGTCCCCTTTAACCTGCGTTCCCTCAAGAGTTCATACCAACAGATTCTAAATTTTCAGAGATAGCCCCTCTGAAGGTTCTCTTAAATACTGGGAGCTTTGAGGAGATAGCCCCTCCCAGTTGAAGGGAGGAAGAAGATGTTATGCGCCTTTGTGAGAAGGAAGATTAAAATAATGTTGAGTCACACTGATCAGCTCAACACCTTTAGTTGGCTGATTTCTTAAATAAGGGGGGAAAAATAGAAGAATGGCATGTGCATTATCCCTGGGCAGGGAGATGAAGTTTACAAAAATATCTACTGGTACCTCGTACACAGAACACCAATTCTTTTAAGCCCCATTGATTTTTTAAAAAAATCAATATTCTTTCCAGTTTGGCATAAGGAGGGAAACCAAAACAACAGAGCATGCCAACCCATTAACAATAATAGAAAGTAAAAGAGCTTTTTAATGCTTCACATAAAAGGATGCACTTCAATTAAATACACCCAAGATTAAAAGTCAGATAAAACCAAAAAAAATGTCATGCAGAAGACTAGCTGAAGAAATTTTAGAGGGGGGAAACACAGGGAGCTTCACGTATGAATTTCCAAGTCACCAAGAATGCACAGGTTATCCAAAGGTGTGTGTGTGTGTGTGTGTGTGTGTGTGTGTGTATATATAAGTTCCATATTTTCAAAGAATATATAATTTTCACTGTCATTTACATATTTGCCATATCAATTTAAGTATGTTTGTTTATATATTTTTTGTATAAATTAAATTAAATTCAGCTAAATTCAATTAGGTTTTCTCTTTTAACCATCTATAAAAATTAAACCAATATTTATCAAAAATTTCATAATCTTTTTCTTGCAAAATAAAAGTTACTTTCTCCATGTCTGCCATATCAAATATCTTAGAAATCATTTCTTCTCTAGTTGAGTTTCTTCATCTTTCCATCTACTAGCAAAAGTAATTCTGGCTGCTGTAAGAATCTGCATCACAAGATATATTTCATTTTTCTTAAAAGTATCTGGAATGAAATTTAATAAAAAAATATTCTGGTAATAGTGGGATTGTCATAATCAATATCTCATCAATAATCTCTTTTACCATAGTCCAATATTTTTTAGCTTTACTACATGACCACCATAAGTGAAAATAAGTTCCATCACTATATACTTCCAGCAATTTTTCCCAATTCTCTTGTCATATTTATTTAACCTTATCGGAGAGATGTGCCATCTATAAAACATTTTAATAATGTTTTCTTTGTAGGCAGTCAATCTAACAAATTTTAAATTTTTCCCCAGACCTTTTCCCATTGTTCTAAAGCCAGGTTATGTCCTATATCTCTAGCCCATGCAATCATTGAAGGTTTTACCCATTCATCTTGCATCTTCCATTCAAGTCAAAAGTTATAGGCCTTCTTAATAAATTTTTCTTCAGTACCTAGCCATATTTTATCGAATTCAGTCTGATTTTCATAAAATCCAGTTTTTTGTTGATTACCCATCTTGATAACAATTGTCTTTTTTCCCACCAAGTCATATTTATGTCTCCATTATTTATAATATCCTCAGCTTTCATATTTCCGCTTGCATCTAAAAAGTCTTGATATTTCCATTTCTTATATTTAACATAAAGAGAGGGTTTTACAAATGCTTCAATAGGTGAAACACATCGTGGGAATTTTATGTAATATTTTCGCTTTATTTCTTCCCATATTTTATATAGTGCACCTCTTATAGAATGCTGTTTAAAATATGTATGGAGGCTTTACTATACTACAGGTATGCATGCCAGCCCATCAATAAATCATGACCTTCGAGTTTTAACATTCTTACATCTTCTAAATTGACCCAGTCCCTTAACCACACCATAGCTGCTGCTCTGTAATAGATGGGCCAATCTGGAAAAGCTAGGCCTCCTCTTTCTTTCTTTTCTTGTAGATATTTTAATTTTATCCTGGGTTTTTTTTGTTGCCATATAAAGTCTTTTAATATTTTCTCGAGTTCTTTAAAAAAAGTTTTGATTCCTTAAAATAGGTATTGTTTGAAAGAGAAATAGGATACGTGGCAGGACATTCATTTTTCAGTTGCTACTTCTCCGAACAGTGATAAATGCAATGATTTCCATTTATCTAAGTCTTTATTTCTAACAATAATTTTTTATAATTGTCACTAAATTCGTCAAAAAAATGCCCAAATATTTAACTTTTTTACAAATTTTAAAACCTGACATTTAATCTACTTGCAAGTATATAAGCATATATTTTATAGTCCACGTTGAGGAGGGATATTGGTCTGTAGTTTTTAACTTCATTAGGTTCTGTTCCTTGTTTATGTATTAAAGTAATTTGAGTTTGTTTTCAAGAATGTAGCATCAAACCATTATCCCTAATATTAGTTATTACACTTTTCAGTGGTAATATCACCTCGTCTTCATAAATTTTATAAAATGCTGATGGAATTCCATCTGGTCCAGGTGTTTTTCTATTTTTTTTACTTCTTATTGCTTCCACTATTTCACACATGGAAATTGCATCATTTAGATGAGGTTTTTGGTCTTCAGTAAATTTCATCTCTATATTTTTTTTCCAAAAAAAGATTTATTTTATCTTGATGTATCTCTTCACGTTGATATAATTTCTTATAATATTGTTCCCACCACTTATTTTAAATCTTTTAGAGTATGTTTTTCTTCCCCTACCTCGTTTCTCAGACTCTTTATTGTCTTTTTATCTCCTTCTGTTCTTCACTTATAAGCAAGCCACCTCGTGGGCTTATTGGCATTCTCGAAATAAAATTGTCTTGCATAATTGATCTTCTTTGCAATTTCTTGAGTTAAAACACAGTTTAACTGGTGTTGTAGAGCTTTAATTTTATTTTTAATGGATTGTACATTTGCACCTGTTATCTTCATTTTTACGTCTTCCTTTATTTTTTCTCGAATCTGCCCCAGTTTTTCATTTTGTTGCTTTTCCCCCCAGGAATTCTGTCTAATAAACCATCCTCTAACATAGGCCAAAAACGTATCCCAGATTATTTCAATAGGGACTTCCGGTTGTATATTTTCCTTTAAAAATGCTGAAATTCTACTTTCGATTCATTTACAACTTTTTAACTTTGAGTAAAAGTGTATTTAGGGACCACCTTTGTCTTCTTGGCATGTCTATTAAGGTTAACATAGTAGGGTTATGGTCCGCGAAAGTAGCTGGTAAGATCTCTGCCTCCCAGATTTCATTAAGTATGCCTGCTGAAGTGTGTATCATGTCTATCCTGGACCATGATTTATGTCTGTGTGAATAAAAATAAAACTCTTTTTTATCTCCATTTCTGATTCTCCATGTGTCAGCTAGACAGAATTCCTCTGCTGTTTTCATGAAGGACTTAGGAAGCTCATTTCCTAGTTTATTTTTTTTGTGTAAGTTTTTCCTATCAATTGTTCTATCGAAGACAGCATTAAAGTCTCCCATTAAACAGATCTCATCAAATACTTGTTTGGCAATTATTTCCCTAACCAATTCATAAAAAAAATTCTTGTTTTTCATTCGGTGCGTAAATGTTCATTACAAGTGTTTTTTTATTCTGTCTTTGAATTTGAATTATTACAGTTCGCCCATCTTCTGAGCTAAAAATCAGCTCCGGTAGTAAATTTTCTTTAGCATAAATCACTATGCCTCTCTTTTTTTTTAATATCAGCTGCAATGAATGACTTTCCCAATTTTCTCACCTCTAAGAGGTGTTGATCTTCTTTTTTAATATGTGTCTCCTGAAGACATATCACTTTTGCATTAACTTTTCGTAGCTGGTGAAATACTCTTGATCTTTTTTGCGGTGAGTTCAATCCATTTACATTGATCGATATTAACTTCAATTTTTG
This sequence comes from Gekko japonicus, assembly GCF_001447785.1. NCBI lineage: Eukaryota > Metazoa > Chordata > Lepidosauria > Squamata > Gekkonidae > Gekko > Gekko japonicus. Next base: position 341,641 of record NW_015163633.1, on the reverse strand, counting down.
TCTATTCATCTTTATCTTGTTCTGTTGCTGCCTTATCTCTCTGTTTTTGTCTTGTGTTCATTTGAAAGGGATGTATTTCTCTTCTTTGTCTATTTTTATTTATTTTGTTTAGCTTCCATTTTATCTGAACTTTCCTGTTGCTGAAGATCTTCTTCAGTCAAATCTTCCTCCTGCCATCCAAGATCTTCCCGATTTTTCTCTATGAAATCTTCCAATTTAATCTTATATCTTCTACTTTTATATACAAAGAATAGCCCTTCTGGCAGTAACCATCTGTACTGTATATTATTTGACTTAAGTATTTTTGCTAGAGAGTAATAATCTTGCCTCCTTTCTCTTACCCTCCATGGGGTTTCTCTAAGGATTTTAATTTCTGAGTCTTGCATTCGAAAGGGAGTTTTGTTTGAGGTTTTCAATATTTTTTCCTTGACTTCTCTTTTAGCAAATTTAATATGTACTTCTTTAGGTACTTTATTACGTCTAGCGTAGGCAGAATTGACCCTGTATATTGAATCAATATTTTGATCCATTTCTGTTGAAATATCCATTCCTATGTACGCTGCTAATGCTTGATTCATTTCCTGTTTTAAATTTTCTTCATTTTTTTCTGGGAGGTTTTGCAATCTTAATATATAGGACGCTTTTTCTATCTCAAGTTTTATAAGTGAATCCTCTAAAGATTCTTGCTTTTTCTTTACAGTTTGAACTTGTTCATTGACCTCCTCGATTTTAGATTCAATCTTACTAGTCAAATTTGTTAATGTTACTATTTCTTGTTTATTTTCCAGTATTTGTTTTTTAATTTCTTCTGTCTGGATTGTCATTTGGTTTGATAGATCATCTAATTTAGACAGTTCTTTTAAAAAATTTTGTACAGGTTCCATTGCCCTTGTTACTGCATTCTCTACTGCATTTTCTAATGCTGCATTTACTGCAGCAGCTACTGATTCCTGTATTATGTTATCTTTTAATGTAAGCTGCAACATGCTCATTGAGGTGGATATAGAGGGACGTCTACCACTACCAGCTTTATCCATTTCCCAAGATCCCAATACTTGTCAAATTCTATTTAGTTTCCCGTTTAAAGTTTACTACTACTACTAGAATACACCACAATCTATACCTATTATACCTATTACTATATTACTATCAATGTTCCCTCTAAACTGTGGAGTCTTGTGAGCAGAAATTCTACTTTGTGAGCTACGGGCATTAAAGTTGTGAGCGAGCAATTTGGCTCCTGCATGAATTAGTTTGCTCTGGAGCTATCCTTCCTGAGCTAAGACTAACATGTGTGAGCCGGAGGCTAAAAAACTGTGAGCCAGCTCACACTAACTCAGCTTAGAGGGAACACTGATTACTATACCTATATTACTATATCTATATTATATATAAAGCTATTTATATCTATGCCTATTTTCTATCTATCTATCCCTATATCTATTACCATCTATCTATTACTATCTACCTCACTATATACGGTCTTAACCTCCTATATAACTATCTAACCATATATCTATTCTATTCTATATCTATATATCTAACTATATTCCTAAATCCTACTTCCTATTAAATCTTATTGCCTACTCTACTTAGATCCTATATTTCCCTCTTGATTCAAAAATAATATATTTAAATCATAACCATACACTAAATACAATATATTATTATTCCCCCCCTCTTCTTCTTTCTTCTTGTCTTCTTGTTTCTTCTTTCTTTCTTCCAAAATTAAAGTTCTTCTGGTAGGTTTCCTTCAACCCCACTACTTCCTTCCCAAAATTTTTAACCACAATTCCACAGTAATCCACTACAGTCCAACAGTTTGGGGTTTTCTCCTTCAATACTTGTAGTCCATACCTGTAGTGGGTAGGGCCTTCCAAGTCATACTAAAAGTTATAAATGTATACATACATATTAAGCCCTTTTATATCTAAGCTTATATATATATATATCTCAGTTCTCCATACAGTATTCAGCTCATTTCCATTCATAAATATCTGTTCAATTCAGTTCATAAATATTCAGTTCATAGGTATTCAATTCATAACGCAGACACTTTCTAATCAATTTCTAATCAGTCCATTAATTCATCAAACTAGTAATTCATCAAACCATCAGTAAAGTTAACATAAGCAGAAGCAAAATAAAGCGCAGAGGAGAAGTGCAACGCCACAGCTGTAAGTGATGTAGCAGTAGAAAGCAATAGGTAGACCATGAATACGCTTTCATCCGCCACTTCTTTCCTGCTTGTTTCACGATTCCTCCTCCAGACACAATCACACTCCGAATATAATGTCCAAAAGCAGAGTTCACTAGCTCAATTCGATATGTTTCAGGCAGTCCTCCGTATAATAAGTAGACTTACAGTGGTCTTTAATTTGGAACGTTTTCTGCAGGGTTCAAGTCTTCGGCGTTTACCAAGCTAATTTAGCTGGGTGTTGCCCCGCCCTCTGCATAGGAGCACTTTTGGTTTCAGCACTTGCCACCGCTTGCTTCCTCCGCCGAGAAAATGCTCCTTTCTGAAAGTGGCTTCCTTGCCACTTATTTTGGGTATCTTGGGACCCTTAGGGGAATCTCCTCAACGCAGAGGGTAGGGTGAAGAACGGTGTTGGTCAGGAACTCTCCCCGACCGCGTCCGTCGTCTTCGGGACTGGATTTTTCCAATTATTTTATATTTTATATAATGTTTTTCAGTAGTCTTGTTTTTGTTTGTTTGTAAATTTAGTTAGATGCAGAAACAACCGCAATAATGACTTTTTACCCTTTTAAAAATCTGTTCTATAAGTCTCAGCTAGGGCGCTGCCATAGCTGGTGAGGGGGGGAGGTGATGGATGGGTCTGTTGCTGTAATGGAATCGTAACTTTCGTTTCTTCCTGACTCACCTTATCTTCTAGCATAGGCCCACAACAGAGTGGGCCCACACACACACACACCTTGGTACCTTGTTGCTGCTTTCGCTGGGAACATAGACCCGTTGAGTTAGGCAGGCTTTTGCTTGTTCCCTGATTGGCCCAGGTCCATCTGGGGGACCCCTTTGAAATAACTCCCCTTTGCATGTGCTTGCAATCAGTTCTGACACAGAACGTATGCACAGATGACCTGCCTTTACTGTACTCAATAAACTTCAATCTTCTGAATGGGAGTTGTTGGGAACTGATTGCTGTGGGACTCTGGCAATAAGAACAGACTAGCTGGGTTCACCCCCCTCATGGATCACTGCCTTGTCGTGGCGAGGGGGCTTGCGAGCTGGGTTCACACCTCATTCTCAGTAAACATCTCATTTGCTTTTTTTTTGTTAAAGTTGCACTAGCCAGCTTAAACACTTCAGATAAAGCAGGTAAGTTCCCCCTTCTAAGTCTGCTCTGAAACGGGTGGGGGTGGATGGTTGTAGAAATTATCTGTTAAGTTCTTCAAAGAATTGGGGGGGATCGCTGGCTACACAGCCAGGATACAAAGAAATGGAAGTTAAACTGGAAGTTTTCACTGCTATTGAATCCAATGCCCAATATATATTTTTTTTCCTATGAATTCAGCTGTGAACTCTCAAGTAACATTCCCCTGTGCCAAATCTATGGCTTGGATCCAGATTAGTATTTCTGCAGATGCAAGAATTTCTGCCTTTGGAGCACAATTATCTCACCTCCCACCCTCTTGTACCACCAGTCCAAAAAAACCCCTGAAATCCTGTGAGGGTCCCCGTCCCATCAAGAATAGGAGTTTGGGAGGTAATACTGTTGTAGGAGAGGGGAGACCTATACATTATTTATTTTATTTTATTTTAGCATTTATATCCCCGCCTTCCCCGCAAGCGGGCTCAGGGTGGCTTACAAAGAACAACAATATGCTCAAAGTCCTTAGAATAAAACTGTTCCTGAGGACCTGTACCAGAAAAGGACCCAAAAGCACTGAAACCTGATGAATTTTAGGAGAAAGAGAAAATATCAATGCCAAGCTGGTGAAGGGGAGCAAATGGCAACTGCCTTCCCTTCTCTGAAGAAATTGAACCATGAATCACTAACAGTTATTTAGGATACATATAACAAAATATACAGCTGTATACCATCATGCACAACACTATTTTTATTTGTTTATTATTTATTAATTTCAGCATTTAATCTCACCTGGAAGAAGAGCAAGGCCAGTCTTATGCCAGCACAAGCCAGTGCCACATTTGCTCCCTCCAAATCCTCCCCAAACTGGGCTCCGGTTCCTTCCGGAAGGTCAATACGGAAAGGCTGATCTCCCGGCTGCCTCTGCCTTCCGGCATCCACTGGAGCAGCGAACTTGGACGTGCCCCCCTGGGGAACTTGGGAGTGGGCCCACACACACAGAACTTCATTAACTTTTAAGACACTCATCCGCTAATTTATAATCATTAGTAGACTAGAGACAGTAATTAACAAAGCACTCTGCAAAGTAGAAGAGTGTCGGAGAAGATAGCCCAAGCTCCTCAGCTCTAGTCTGATGACTGGGGTTGCCAATTCCGGGTTGGGAAATCCCTGGAGATTTGGAAGGAGAGCCTGGAGTTCTCAGCAGGGCATAATGCCATAAGGCCCACGCTCCAAAGCGGCTACTGTCTCCAAGGGGACTGATCCCCATAGTGTGGAGGTCAGTTATAATTCCTGGCAGGGGTCATTTCCTGCAGGAGCGCACAGGAGCGGAGCTCTGACAGTAAAGAGCCCAGGGGGCGGGCACAGGCAACAAGCCCCACCCCCTGCTCCCAGCAGCCCTCAGTCAGAGCAAGAAGCATCCAGGTAAGTTGCAGAGCCCCCTCCCCCCGGTCTCCCGGTCCAAAACAGTCCAGTGGCACCTTCAAGTTTTATTCAGGTACAAGCTCTCCTTCCTCTGCGAGGACAGATCTGCACGTTTCCCCCCCCCCCAATAGCTAGCAATCCAAAACAGTCCAGTGGAGCCTGAGCGGTGGGTGTTGCCTTCTGACACCCTTCCGGTGATGTCAGGGGGTGTGGCATATGCAAATAAGTCATGCTAATGAGTTATGCTAATGAGCTCCTGCACCTCTTTTTCTACAAATGACCCCTGATTCCTGGAGATCGCCACGCCTTACCTTAAGGTAGGCTGGCCCACTGAAGACTAAAAGAGAGCGCCTACCTTACCTGAGGAAGGATTTGTGATGGTAAAGCATGCATGTCTGTGGCTGAGGAAGGAACGGCAATGGAGAAAGGGGAGAAACCCAGTTTGCAGGCAAAATACTTTCCAGGTAGGGGTGTAAGTCTTTTTTTTAAAGGAGGAGGAGATTGGATTTATACCTCGCCCTTCACTCGGTGTCTCAGAGCGGCTTACGATCTCCTTTCCCTCCCCCTCCCCACAACAGACACCCTGTGAGGTAGGTGGGGCTGAGAGAGCTCTTTTGAGGACTGCTCCTGAGAGAACCGCTCCGAGAGAACTTGTGACTGACCCAAGGTCACATCAGCAGCTGCATGTGGAGGAGTGGGGAATCAAACCTGGTTCTCCCAGATTAGAGTCTGCACTCCTAACCACTACACACTACAGTTATTAAATTTTGATTCTTTAAACCTTAGCAAGGTCACATTTTGTCTTTTACGGAACATTCTAGGTATCACTCTTTTTTGCATGTTTCTGTTTCAAGACCACCTGGGTGCATCAAGCAAAAGACCCAGGAATCAGGGGGTCTACTTTTCTGTCTATAGGAAGCCTCAAAGCTATTTCAGACCACTCTCCTTCCTACACCGACCAACGTTCCCAATGTGCAGGTTGTTCTTTGGACACAAGGGAATCGCCCACTGGCACAGCAAACAGCCGAGACATGGTTGAAATCCTTCACTCAGCCCGCTGCGTCTACACTCTCACGTCAATGCAAAGAGCTCGCTGGACACCCACTCCCCCTGAGTACTTTAAACGTTTAAAAGCTGACGGCAACATATAAATGGTATTCCCATAATCACTTAAACAATTAATATTTTACACCCCTATTTTCAGGCCATCAGAAGATAGGAAAAAGTGCCAATGAGAAAAGGAATGAGTAGAGGTCTTAGGGAACCTAATCAGTGCACTTACTGATTATGGATCCAAAGCTACAGAGAAGGGAGGGAGGGGAACTCTTAAATCCCTTGTTTTGCACCCAGAATAGCCTTCACAGTTCTGTTGTTTTTAAAACAGCGGATTCAGATACATGCATGGGAGTCACTTGGGGTTCTTTGCTGGGGAGGGAACCTTGGCTTGCCTCCAACACTACACATACTAGCTCCAAATCCATTTCCTCTTGTGACCCCTTCCCCACAACTAAGCTCCAGGCCAGATGTCTGCCTGCAAAAAAATAAATTCCATGCATTTTGCAACTGAAGAAGAAAAGGAGGAGGAGGCGGCGATTGGATTTATACCCCCCACCCTTCACTACCCAAGGGAGTCTCAGAGCGGCTTACAAACTCCTTTCCCTTCCCTTCCCCACAACAGACACCCTGTGAGGCAGGTGGGGCTGAGAGAGCTCTTGACAGAAATGCTCTTTTCAAGGACAGCTCTTATCAGAACTATGGCTTGCCCAAGGTCATCCAGGCAGGTGCAAGTAGGGGGTGGGGAATCAACCCCGGTTCTCCCAGATCAGAGTCTGCACACTTAACCACTATACCAAACTTTACCAATTAAACATTTGTTTGGTATCTTATTAATAGTTTAAGAAAGATCGGTGTGGTTAAACTTTAAAAATTGCTCTAGGGAAAGGAGGATATGGGAGGCTTCACGATGACACAAGGGACAGTCGATCAGTGGTGTACATCGCTGGCTTCTTCTGGAAGTGAGCAGAGTCTGTTTCTCGAGAGCTTGATCCTCCACAGCGCATGCAGTTGCACACAATTAAAAGTGGTGGAGTCACAGAAAGTCTGTGCACCCCTGACAAAAGCAGACTTCATGGATTTTTACTAGAGATGTGCATCTAGAACGTAACTAATAAGTGTCTGTCAAACCCACCCTCTTAGTTACTTCCTGGAAGGTTAACTCGCCCCAAATGAACTTTCCTTTGACTTTCAGACTGGAACCAACTAGGAGAGCTCTATTTTTTTTTCCTTTAGATTCTGTTGCCATGTATGGAGCTCTACTTTATATTTGGTGTCCATTTCTCTGGAGTAAGAAGTCACAGAGCAGCAAAGGAAGAGAACAACTTGACATATGTCCTTGACAGGCTCACCATCCAACCGGAACACTTAGCCTATGTTCACACCACACAGTCACCCAGTATCAATGATCCAAGACTCACGCTCTATATGAGCAGGAGCGTTCCTCGTCTAAGCCATTCCAGCTATCAGAATGCTCTGCTATAAGTGGCAGCTCTGGGGAGATATTAGTGCATAAACCTGCCTGTTCAGATGTACCCCAAAAAGCCTTACGTTCATCTGATTAACACCTACTGGTGGTAACCCCTGGCCCAAGGGACAACTGCCTAATCTCAACCAGAGCCCCAATGGTGGACCTCCTGATGGCACCTGGTATTTTTGGCCACTGTGTGATAGACTAGATGGGCCTTTGGCCTGATCCAACACTGGCGTCTCTTATGTTCTTATTATGTTCTAGAGCCAGGGCCTTTTCAGCTCCGGCTCCCAGTTGAGATTAGGGCCCTGCAGGACTTACTACAGTTCTGCAGGGCCTGTAAAACTGAGCCGTTCCGTCCGGCCTTTGGCTTAGGTGGCGGATGTCTCATTCCATCTGGCCTCCCCTGCTTCGACCAGCCCCTTTCCCAAGCAGCGAGATGAATTACGATACCAACTTGCATTATTAGAGGGGGGGGGCCTAGGCTCAGTCACAATCTCGATGGCCCCTTCTGGAGTTACACACAGTTATATCCATATGGTCTGTAAGTTACCATCTTGCCATCGTGCAGTTTGAATGGGGTTTTAGTTTTTAACTTTAATTACATGGAATTGTTTTTATATGACTTGGGTCTATTCCTTTTAAAAGAAATTGGTTGAAATTAGGCATTGCCACAAACCGACTGATGAACCAAAGTTCATTACAAATGTTGGCCTGTTTGGGTTTCGTAAACTGGAATTTGTGAACTGAAGAATCAGGATGAACTGCCACACATTTTGCTGCAATTCATGGTGGCTTGTGATAGTTCGTGCAGTGCAGGAAGCCGGGGTTTACCCCCGCTTTCTGCTAATCATAAGAAACAGCTGAGCGGCTTGGAGCTCCCCTGCTGCTCAGGTGTTTTGCTTAAATTTTTCAAGGTCAAAAGAGTCCTGCGAATGCTGGCTTGTGCTTCAGAACATGAGTCATCATTTTGTCTCAGAGCTCAACTGTGCAAAGGAAAAAAGGTACACTAAAGAAGCACCCTTATGGATACAGGTGCCAACATCCAGGTGAGGCCTGGAGATCTCCGGGAATTACAGCTTGATATCCAGACAACAAAGATCCGTTCCCTGGAGATAACGGCTCTTTTGGAGGGTGGACACTCTATGGAATTTATATGCTGCTAAAGCCCCTCCCCTCCATAAATCCCACCCTCCCCAGGCCCCACCCCCAAACCTCCAGAAATTTCCCAACCCAGAGTTGGCGACCCTACTTATGGAACTCACGCTGCTGAATGGCCCCGTGGGCCTGTTATATGGGTCTCTACCCAAACCTGTCCATGCTGGATTCCAGGACGATTGTTGCGATCGAATACGGTACAGTTTGGTGTTTTAGATGAACCAAGGTATCTTGGAGCCATGTTGATGAGCCTTGAAGCAGTTATACTGTCCTTTCCTCGCCTCCCCGCCCCCAGCACGCTAGCTGGTTACTTCCACTGTCATGTTAAACAAGGAAGCCATTTTTTCCTGAGACAGTAATTCATGGCAAGCCAGAGCTGCAAACGAACAGTTTGGTACCCGATACTGGTTTTCAGGGAAAGCACACATCAGGGTTTGCAGGTTTTGATGGAGTAACATGCAACGGTTGGCTATAAAAGCAGGGGATCACATACAATACACAAGGACAATGAAATCATGGACACTTAAGCTCTTTCCTCGGTGGACTCTAAGAAACTCTTTTCCATCCTCACAGCCTCACAGGCTTATTCCTGGCTGTAGTCCTCCATGTGACCTCTAGTTTCACTTTTCCTGCTTTCTCTCCCCTCAGGAAAAGGCAGCTGTTGCTATATCCGTGTGAGTCGGCTGGGAGACGTAGTCCCTCAGAAATTTCAGTACAGTTCATTTAGACATCAAACTGCGGTCTGTCGTTGGATCGTAACCAAACTGGTACTTCCATTTTCTTTGACCCAACTGTACTCTGCCTTGTGAAAGAGTGTTTCAATTAGCCTAACAACTTAACAGTTAGAAAAGTTGGCACAAGTGAGCAATTTCCCAGCATTCTGTGCATGCTCCACCATCGATCTTGTGACACCCCCAATAGCATTAATATGTTTCCAGTTCAAAATACAAACGCACCACGCGGGAGCTTCAAGATTTCAAATTATCTTGTCATTTCCCTCCCCCATGATAAAAAGTATTCCACCCCAGTTTCTTCTCATTCATCTTCTCTAAAAGTATGAGAGAGAGAAAAGTAGTCCTTTTCAGCTTCACAAAGGCTCCTTATCTGCCCTTTCGAAAGGGTCCTGACCAATCCCTTGCATTAGATCCCCTCCAAAGATAACCTGTATTTGAAATATAGGAATGTCAAGTGCTATGCTAGGAGGAAACAGACCCACAAATTGCGGCTTACTCAACCCTCCAGCCCTGTAACCTTTCCCAGCTGTCCCGAGAAAGTTTTCGCTTCCCACCCGCCCCTCTTTTATTTATTTATTTTCACTCCCCCAAAGGGCCCCAGAAACCAGAACAATCTCTCAGCAGGCAATTTTTATACAACTTCAACGCCAAGGAAAAATGATGAGTTTGAACTATTAACCCTACCCTGAGAAGTGGCCAGGATTAAAAAGGGTGCCGTGCAAGAAGGGGGGGGGAGGGGAACGGTGTAGGAACAGGCTAAGGGGTTGCCTTGCGGGGGCAGGAATAAGAAAACAAACAGCCTCTCAACAGGGAGCGATGCCACCACACACACATTAAACCAGGAGCTTGGACTGGACAAAAAGCAGATAGAAGTTGAAGCAGACAAAAGGAATGATAAAAACAAAAATGCTATATGACAATATCCCCAGACAAGTCTGTTGACGTTCCCAAGTCTTTGACCGCAAAAAGAAGAAAGAAACTGTGAGGTAACTGCGCTAGATAATATTTCAATAATAATCACAAAATTGTACAAAAATGTGTGCAGAAAATTATATAAATATAAAAGACAAGAGAAAATGATGTGTTGATGATGGTCTCCGGAATGCTCTATCGTTTCGATACTATTCTTCTTCCGAGAGTGAATGAAAACAGCAACTCTTGGTCTGTCTCTTCAACTAGTAGGTATCAAAAATCCATAATATTAACCGATGTATCATGACTTAATTGCAAGAATTTCTCTGACAGAATGTTCCTGGGGCAAGGTGCTTGTATAAAGTCCCAAGTCTTTAACAGGACTGAAAGACCACACTTACCTCAGTTTTTACCAGTTTTCTTGCAGAACGTTTGCCTCTTTTTCAGGAGTTAAGTATTGCCTTGTAGTGTCGGTCCACCCACACACACACACTGCTGTACTGCCATTAGGAATTGCAGTTTAGTTTCACCAGCCCTGCACTCACCCACCAGTCCCAGTTATGGCAGAAATTCAACTACCACACGTACACACACACACACACTCATCTGGGGAAAGGGCTGTAGAGCTGCATGTGTGACTACCCATGTCCAGGACACAGATTACGAGAATTAAGCTACGGATGCCCCATAAAACATGGCTTCGTCAGGCCATAAGCTCACTTGGTTTCAAGCACTCAGTGGGTGCGTTCAGACGCGCCATTTGAACCGCTTTCGGGACACTTCAGTAATGGATTTTATGTGCACGTTCACATGGCCAGTATCTGAGCACCGTCCTCAGCCATGGCTTTCTGGATCAAACCCCCTTTAAACCAGAGTATTTTGATACCACTTACCAAGTGGTGTTTTCCTGATTCTCCAGTTTTGAGCCACAGTTTCCGACGTCTGATCGCTCCTGCGGTGTCGAGCGACTTCTGGGTGCCTCAACCCCCTCCACTCTGGAAAGCTGCCGCAGAAGCCCGAGGCTTCCGCTTTTCATCCGGCATTTTTTTGCCTCAGCAGTATGCGCATGGGCGGAGCTCCGCTCCTAAGTTATTAAAAGCAAAGTTTAAATGGTGCTTAGTTTTAGTGTTTAGACGAGTTTGGGATCTCACGGAGGCCAGTTTCGGGGTAAAAATTTAAAGGGAAGTATTCATTTAAAGTTTAAAGGGAAGTGTGAAAATCGCTGTTCTGCGCATGCGTGAAATTTTTAGTTCAACAGATGGCCTCCTGTGCGCATGCTCAATCTGAAAGAGAAAAACCACCGAACAGCGGGAAGCGATGTGGCTGCGCAGCGATCCAGAACAAGGAAGGTGAGTGTGACACGATTCTCCGGGTTTAAAAAAACTGCATCGGGACTGGAGCAATTTAAACCGCTCCCAGCACGGTGTCTGAACGCACCCACTGAAAGTTTGACCGAGGATAAACAGTTCACATTTAAGAAAACCCATGTGCAGGGCTCACGACTGGCTCTAAGTGCCCAGCCGTTGACTGCGCATGCACAGACTCAAGTAACATTCGGAGCTGGAGAAGAACTTCACAGGAGAAATGCTACTGCATTCATAATATTTATCTTAACAATATTTATACCCTAGCTCCAAGCACAGCACTCTCTACAGCCAAGCATTAAAAACTGGACAAATGTATAAACAGTGAACCAAACAGTTGCACATTTTAGCATCATCACTAGTTTGTAAACTGTGTTCCAGGAGACCAAAAGATTCCTTGGAAGTTTATCAAGCAATCATCAATGCACTCTCAATTCATGGAGTGCAAACAAACGAGGCTCAGCCAACACACCCCATAAATCCCCATATGCACCCTAAACAGGCCCCAGCAGACATGTCAATATGGAAAGTGCTCCATGACAACAGAACGCATGAAGACTTATCAAGATGAACCAGAGTTACTTGTAGTGAGTCTATTTCCAACATTCCTTTTTTTTTAACCAACATGGGGATTAATGGTTAAATCAGAATAACGTCCATTTCCAAAGGAGACAATCATGGTATTTTAATGACAAGAGGATTCGGCCCTAAAATTAGCTCTCTCCAACTCTTCTGAAGCTACCATATCATTTTGACCCATGTGGGCAGAAGGAAATATCGGAGGAGACTTTTATTGCTTTGGTTTTCGGAAGGCCCAGCCCAAATAATACCAAAATATCTGTGTATGTTTCTGTATAAGAAAACCATTTCAGTTTATAAATAAGTTAATATGCCACCAAATCCAGTTTATGGGGATAAAGGGGTAGGCAGAGGCACATACCCCAAGAACAGCTACTTGACCTAAGTCCTTCTAACCACAGAATCCATGTTACAAGGACACTGAAAGAGGCATTCTAAGCTCCCTTCCCTTGGAAGCTCTCCAAAACCTGACAAAAGCACTGTCTATCTGGATAAATTTATGCTGGCTTGTAAGAAAAACCATTAATCTTCTCGTTTTATTCTTGAGGAAGGGTGATAGAAGTTTACAGAAGTGCCCTAAAAAAATCACTTGGCTGAGCAAGGAATTCAAAATATGTCTTCGCCCACCTTGTCCACACAACCCAACCCATCGTCTCTTAGTACGAACTTAACTGAAGAGCAAGAAGGTTGCAGGATACCTCCATGACCTTTGTCTCTGATTTGCTTAAAACCACATTGTGAATTTATGGGAAAGGGGGAGATGTGCCTCTTCCCGATTCACAACTCCATTCTTATGCACCGTAGCCCTTTTCGTGTTATGTTCATTCACACTGGGAGCCTCGCAATCGTGTGCAAATCCTTGTGTTAAGCGTGGTTACCATGTTACCTGGACAATACGGGGCAGCACCCATATTTAATATGACAGTACAACCTTGGTATCCCTGGTTTCCCCAGAGCACTGGCTTCTCTGTGCCCCACAGCTGCAGTGTTTAGCACTGAAATGCCAAGACCATCTAGTTGTTCAGCAGAAAGTATATCTCATGTTTGAAAATGGAAGTTCCCCCAGTGGGGAATCTATGGAGAATAAAATGATCAAGCAAGATTTATGGGTTGAAAACAAGAAACTTCCTGCTTAGTTCCACCATTAAAAATGAGAGAGAAGATTAAGAAAAAAGTATATATAGTTAAAAGAGGGATTTTCTTTATATATAGCCATTAAGTAAGGGTGAATTGAGTAAATTTGTTTGTATCTGTCACAGAAAAAAATCCTTATCCTTTATATTTCTTTAAACCTTTTTTCTTTGTTGTTTTTCTGTCTTTTATCTTTCACTTTTTTTCCCTTTTTGCTTTTGTTGTTTTTATTTGTAGTTCAAAAACTTCCAGTAAAAACTTATATTTAAAAAGATGAGAGACACGGCAAGGGCTATGTAGTAGTAGAAGAGATGGGATTTATACCCCATGGCCCTTCACTGCCCGAAGGAGTCTCAGAGGGGCTTACAAACTCCTTTCCCTTCCCCTCCCCACAACAGACACCCTGTGAGGTAGGCGGGGCTCAGAGAGCTCTTGACAGAAACAGCTCTTCTTCAAGGACAGCTCTTATCAGAACTACGGCTTGCCCAAGGCCATCCAGCCAGGTGCAAGTGGAGGAGTGGGGTTCTCCCAGATTAGAGTCCGCGCACTTAACCACGACACCAAACTGGCTCTGTAATGGAACACACCCCAGGAACAAGCAAATCAAATACATTTTAGTGCATCCAGACAATTTCCCTGTGAAACAGCATATCGCAGCACTAGAACAGGTAGGAAGGAAGAAGAGAGAGAGGAGAAAAAGGGGAGGGAAAATAGGATACACAGGATCTGGTTTACTGTGGGAGTTCTCAACAATTCATGCAGCTGTTCTGGTAAACGGGCAATGAAAACAAACATGTTTTAATCTTCGGAAAAGCCCTGAAAACAACAGAGAACGTGTACTGTATTCATGACTGAAAACAATGCAATTGCCATATGCTGGTATGCACAGTGCTTTAAACTGCCTGAGACTGTACAAACCTTAAAAGATACGAAGGAATGGTACATCCTCAGAAAGACTTCTGAAGCATAAAATTGGAATCTAATTATTCTAATGCATTTTAGCCCACCCTTCCTCCAGAAAGTTCAGGATTATATGCATGGATCCCCACTACCACCATTTTATTCTGACATCATGAGGGAGTTAATGCTGACAAGCCATGATTGGTTTAAGGTCAGGTTATCGTAGTTCTTTTCACTTTCAGAGCCTATTTTAACTCAAAGGCCACTGACATCAATGCAAAGCCACAGTTTGCTGGTTTGGACATAATGGCAAATTATGGTTTGCTGAGGAAGTGGAAGTCACCCGGGCACAGGCCACACACAAGGGGAGGGGGAAAGAGGGACCACAGGCACCCGAGGGTCTCCAAGGCCCAAAGATACAGCAGCAAACCCTGGGTTGCCATTACACCTGAACTATGCTTTTTGACATTACAGCAGCCACGTGAAGGTCTACGGGAGCGTCTCACCAGTCACCGTGTTTAAATTGGGCCACAGAAACAGCAGAAAGAGAACCAAAGAAGACGTGGCCTTCAGCGAGAAGCAGCTCTTAAGCCCTTGTGTACACGCTGTCCTCGTTTTGCATGTATTATCAAGATTCTTCATATTCTGTGTATTTTAAAGTCTGAAAACATAATTCAAACTAATTTATGGAAGTTTTTTGGCATGACGGCTGGCAGAAGATGCATGAATAAATAAATGCCAGATTGCAGGGCAACACGATAAAAGAACATCACCGGGTGGGTGTCGTGTGTATTGTAGCATAGTGCCGATGCAGAGTTCAAACGTTGTAATGCAGACCTTGGGGAATGAGAACGCTTCAGGATACAGTGTCAAGTTTTCCCAGAAGAAAGACTAGAAATCACCTGAAACCAATCCCGTTTGAATCTGCTCTGCATTTTACACCTTAACAGGGCTTAAAACCACATTACGTGGCAGTCTCCCTTCCCAAAGCTCTTTTCAAGCAACACTCGTAGTGTCCAGTCTGAAGAAGAGTCCTGTGAACTCTAGGTTTGCCAACCTCCAGGTGGGGCCTGGAAATCTCACAGAATTACAACTGCTCTCCAGACGACAGATCAGTTCCCCTAGAGAAAATAACAACTCTGAGCAGCGTACTATATATATGGCATTATACTGTCCTGAGGCCCCTCCCCTCCCCAGGCTCCACCCCCAAGATCTCCAGGTACTTCCCAACCCAGAGCTGGCAGCACTAGTGAACTCAAAAGCTCACAAACTGTTACGTGTATTGTGTAAACATTGCCTGCAGATATGGAAATCAGTCTTTGTATCAATAAAGACAGAAACTTGGTTTTTCCCCTAAAGAGGCTGAACAGAGCATTTTTGTACCAGAGAGCATAATACTATTAGAATTCCGCCTGGCTAAATACACGTGTATGACAAGCTCTATGTCTAAATTCCACCCCCAAGATCTCCAGGTACTTCCCAACCCAGAGCTGGCAGCACTAGTGAACTCAAAAGCTCACAAACTGTTACGTGTATTGTGTAAACATTGCCTGCAGATATGGAAATCAGTCTTTGTATCAATAAAGACAGAAACTTGGTTTTTTCCCTAAAGAGGCTGAACAGAGAATTTTTGTACCAAAGAGCATAATACTAGCAGAATTCCGCCTGGCTAAATAAACGTGTATGACAAGCTCTATGTCTAAATTGGCTGAACTGGAGGTAAAACTCCAAACACCTGGACCTGGGTAGTCACAGTAGATGTTTTAAGCCAAGCCCAAACTCTGTCATAATATAAATAATCCCAGACAGTGGTCATTTTTCCCTGCACTTACTGCACGCCGGGCAGCAGCATACTCTAAGTATCACCCAAATCTGTTGATTGCTAACCTGAGGCACACTGATACGTTTCTTGGTACCCACTTCCTTCTCCACAAAGCAAAGAGACAGGACAGTCCTGAGTTTCCCCCACCTTACTGCAGCAGGAGGTGCTTCCCAGAAGCCCAGAGAGCATTCCCTTTCGTGCCCACCAGGGAGGACCTATTTGGAAACAGCTGCCTTCCCCAGGACGATGCTTAGCTTGGAACCTCCTCATGTTTTGTGACCTGACCCCCACCTCTTCTGTGGCCATTTTATAGCTGGCCATGCTCCCCTAAGCAGTCATTATATGGTGGCTCCCCCGGTCCTCAAAACCTGTCCAAGAGTGCTCACAAGCTCAACGAGATTCGGGACCACCATCGAGAAAGATGAAGCAACAAGCACTCGCTATGAATTATGTACCCCGTATGCTCGCTATGAATTACGTACCCCGTAGTTACTCATGCTAATAACTGCGCTCTTCTTTACACAAAATTACTTACCTCGAGATGAGAGGCAAATCAAGAGCTTCTAATTGCTTTCCTCCCTGTTCAAGACTGTGCTCTTTGTTTAACCCCAACCATGCAGAATACCAGCAAGTGAGGGGACAGAATTTGTTTCAGGATAAGCCCATAAGGAAAACAAACCTTGTTGTCATTCCTAGAACAGGTTTTGTGCTCTCTTCCCCCCCCCCACCCCCATTTGATGATTTTTTTAAAGTCCTCTTACTTTTTAATCGCAGTCCTCTTTCAAAAGGCGGATGTTAGTGTACAACTATCGGTGCTTTAAAAAATATTTATTGGGCCACCTCTCTTTTTTTGGTGAAACTCATTTCCCCTCCAGAGCTGTGCCCCACTCGCCACCCCCTGGCCAAGTCGGATGCCTCTCAAAGCAGGGAGCGAAGAGGACAAAGGGGTGAGAAGTCAGAAAGAGGCCTGGATACGAACTTTCGGTGAACTCCGTCGGGAAGGAAGGAGCACGGGTGAAACACACCAGGCACAGCTCTCCAATATTTTTTTAGGGGGGGGGGGAACCCACACAGGAGGGGAGGGGTCCTTCTGAATCCCCCTCCACGCAACAACAGGCCCTGGAAAAACCGAGCT
>NW_015163633.1:305253-324600 GCF_001447785.1 Gekko japonicus | reverse complement strand
GCTTCCCTAGAGATGCATCGAAGAGGGAATGGAAGCTTCGAGAGAAGCAGCCCCGTGGAGAAAACGGCTTTGCGAACAAGGAACCAGTTCTGCCACATGTACTCCCAACTACTTAAGGGTAAGGGAAGGAACGGCAACACAGGCTTTTCATTGCTAAACCTACAAGAGCTTGTATGAAACAGACCTTTTTTCCTGAGGTTTACACTGTTCATGGCCCAGTATTCATTTCTTCATTTCTCTCTGTTCCCATCGACTGGCCCAGGGTGGCCTTTATAAGAAGAAAAGGCCACAACAATAATTCATCTCAATTACACAGAGTGTATGGGATAGACTGAGAAAACACCCGGTTCCTAATATTCCCCCAGGACCCCCTTTTCACATTCACCTCAACCTCAAACATGGAACCCTAACATAAATAATTCCCTAGGCTCTGCCAGGACAACTCCACTCATGTCGGCCTATGCCAACTTCCAAATGGGCGAAAGCAACAATGGCCTGTACACCTGTGCTTTCTCCACGGTTGCTCCCACCTTCCTTGTGGGACGGCCTCTGCCCAAGGAGGTCAGGAATGCTCCCACTCCCCTGGCCTTCTGCAAACTATGCAAAATGGAACGACTCAAAAGGGCTTTTCTGCACAGGCGATAGGTTTGCACCATACAAAACGGTTCACAAATTTGCTTGGATAAATGATCGGGACATGGTCTATACTGCTGTGTACAGCTTACTGTAAGTAGGAACCTTATTACGTATTTTCTGTATGTCATGTGAATACTTACGTTACGCTTCGGTTCTTACTGGTGGTCCCAGACTTCTAGAATCCTACCACATTGGTTACTGAATGTCCCATTTTATTGACTGTACTGACTGACTATGTGTAATCCACCTTAAGACGCTGTGAGAAATGCGGGCTATAAATAACACAAACAAATAAATAATATATAAAGAAAATATTCAAGAACTGGGAAACAACAAAATGAAGAGATGCAAGCAAAAGGGTATATAGTGTCCTATTTGGTGGCCATGCCCCAAGTAAAAGAGATCACGTATTAGTCTAGTACTATACTGGGGGGAAATCCACATCTATTAGTGACTGCAAGGATGTGAGATTATAGTGGTTCTTCCTTTCAGACGTTGTTCAGCAAGAGATGAGTTTATTTATTCATGGATATGATGAGGGCACAGACAGACATTGGGCTGGATCCATGGGATGATGTGTGAACAGAATGGGGGGGGGGAGTGACTGCTGCGGATTGCCCCCCCACCCCCGGCTTGTTCTTCTTTGGGAGTCCCCAGACTCCCGGGAGCAGCATTTTAGCCTACAGCAGAAGGGTGAGACAAGGAAGTCTTCTCCACTGATAGATTCACCAGCATTTATTCTTGGTGGTGTTTTGGATTGCTTGTTTGTTTGTTGTATGCTGAAAACAAACCAATTAAATGTCATCATATCCAACATATATACTACAGTATTAAAAGTGATATAGAAATACAGATTATGAATACATTTAAATGGAACCCATGATGCTATAAAATCATACATTGTCCTCATTAATACAAATCTATGTAACGCAAACAATCTGTGTAACTTGTCCCCGGTGATGTTAATTTAGTAACAGCGTTTTTCTTTATCACTGTACCCTTATTGTTTTCCAGAAAACAAAGTACTTTTTTAAAACTGCCTCCAACCCACAGTGGGGCAACAGGGTCCAATCTTGTTTTCCCTTCCCCTCACAGCAACTTATCTCCACCGGCTGAACCAAACATCTGGCCTACCTATGGATGCAGTGTGCAAGCAGAAAATGCAGAGGATGAGGTTACTGGTTCTATGGATACTGGAATCCGGGCATATTACATTTAACAAAAATAGGGAAAGCTGAGCCCAAGAGTAGCAGCAGGGTCCATTCTGCGTGGAGAAATCTGCTTCAAATATAGTAGTATCTTTGTAGGAACACGGACAGGTGGAATTCCATAAAACGTTTCCTAGGTGATTCTTCACGAGGCAGCTAAAGGGTTCAATGCTAATGATGCCTTTTCTACAAAAAGAATTTCTCTCTTGGAATTTGGGGGACTTAATTCCAGTTAGCCATGACCTAGATAGCCGAGGCTAGCCCAATTCTGTTAAGATCTTGGAAGCTAAGCAGGGTTGGCTCCAGTCAGTATTTGGATGGCTGACCACCAAGGAAGTCAGAGTCACTATGCAGCGGTAGGCAATGGCACACCACCTCTAGACATCTCTTGCCTTCAAAACCCGATGGGATTGCCATAAATTGGCTGCAACTTGATGGCAAAAAAAAATCTGATTAAATAAATGAAGGGTTAGGATTGAAGTGATTTCTAGTTCAGAGTGCATACTAGATAAGCCCAGTCATGAGAGAGACCAATTGGTAACAGGTGACATGATCAACGTTGACGCAGTGGCAGCTATCAGTTCCATGGATACTTGTACGTCTATTCTACCAGGGTGGATTCACACATCTATTTTTTTTTCCTGCCACAAGGTGACTTTATGAAGTCGTGGTGTCAGCTCACTGCCATAAAGGCCTGTTTGTGTGTGTGTGTGTGGGGGGAATAAGCTGCTTGGATGTTGCTACTTTTGATTCTCTTGCTGTCTTGGCAATGCTCCCTTAACTGTAGGTTTAATGTGCTTGACCTTGGTTCCTGGCTGTAACATCATCCCTGGGAACGCAGGTCAGTTGCATTCTGGCGGGCCCCGATTTTTATCTTGATTGGCTCCATGCTGCCCAGTGACCCTTTTGAACCACCCTGCACTTTTTACTTCAGTCTTAACACAGAACCTGAAGTCTAGATGACCTGCCAGTACTGTATCAATAAACTTCTCTTCGGAAGAAGCCAGTCATTGATTCTGATTGTTGCAGGAGTCTGACACTTTGGATATTCAAATTAAATCACATCCTGAGAAGAGTGGATAATTCAGTAAAGCTGATTTCTCAGGTTTTCCAGTTCCAGAGAGTTGATCTATGATGGAGCTTGTTAGAGCACTCATCAAGCCTAGGATTGCATGAATCCTTAAACAAAACAGAACTGATAACTGCAGGATGGAGTGCTATACTTGGGCCTAGGAAAGGGTAGAGCTCAAATTCCAAAACAGCCCATATGCTCACTGGGTGGATCCAGAAGGTCATTTTAGCTCTTCATCAGCAGAGAGAGAGATCTAGCGACCTACTCACAGGGGTGCTGTGAGAATGGATGTGTGTGCCGAAGATTCCAAAAGCAACTTTGCACAGCTAACTTGCCATGACTTAAAGTGGTGGTAAAATTGTCATTCTATATACACAGACAGTGTCGTTTGCATTCCAACATACATAACAGACAGTTTTATGAACCTATCCACACACACTCTATGTGAAAATCCAACGTGGGAGAAGTGAAGTTGTCAAATACTGGGTTCTGGATGCACTGCAGTGATCAGCTCAGGTTTATTCAGTGATTTCAGCAAAACTACAAGACTCCAGAGCCTCAGCTCTGTTAAATAGCATGCAATTGCCACACCCAAACACACCCCACTCCCCGTGATAGGCTATTTATATAACATTACTACTTGATTGGTTTATTCCAGAGTCCTGGTTGGCTATTGCTCTTGTGATCCAACCTCAGCCATTCTCTGGGGTGATTCAATCAGGAATGATTCAATACCAATACATAACAGAACTGCATTCATGCAGCCTCGTATGGTCTCACAAAGGAACTTCCTAACCCCTGCCACACTAAGCAGACACACACACACTTGGCCCAACAATCAGGTTGTCTATGGCTCTAATTCACAACCACCAAGGCTGGGTAGAACATAACTGCTGCCTATAATATTTTTGTGTCTTGAAGAGGATCCATCCAGCATCCTCAAATTATGATGGGATTTCCACATTCAGGGCTCCCAAAAGTTTTTGGTTTTATAGAAAATGACAGTACAGGAGCCTATTTCAGATCAGGAAAACACCATGAGTTCAACCCTTCTCCCTGTCCTATTCCCCTGGCCTGAAGTGACCAGGCAGAACTGCTATTTGCCCTATTTGGGGAAAAGTTACGGACAAAACATAAAATGCTTGTACATTTCCCCTTTCTCCACAAACCCTAACCATTGTAGGTAAGAAAGAGAGGGCAGGGCATGCCCCTCATATTGTGCCATGGTCTCTGTCACAATTGGGGGAGCACAGAAGTGCCGTTTACAAAGAAAAAATACCTGATAGATCCAAACATGGAACTCTCAACAACATTTCATCTAGTTCAACCACAAAACTAAGGAAATATGCATGAAGCATGTGAAAAATAACACTCCGTTAACACTGGTCTGCTTCTTTCCACAGTTGCCACCCCCATCCCTTCCATCTTGGTTTCTTTGGATGTATGTATTCTGTTCAACCTTCTTTTCCAATTCACACTAAAAATAATTACCACAAGCTGCATTGTTTTAACTAACCAGACTATACACATAGGCAATTCTGCCCAATTTTTACAGCTTCTTCCAATGGGGGAGGGGATGTAACAGACAGACAGACTTCATCTCAGAATCTCTCTAAAGCCTTATTATTTATTTTATTTATCTGAAATACTTTAAAATTTATTTGTATCTGTATTTAGCCATAGGCCATTCCAAACCAAGGATAACAACAGAGGGGAATACTATATGAATAATGGTATAAAATAGAGTAGAATTTAAGATATAATAAAACCATAAAACTGAAGTTATAAGCAATTAATTAAATCAAAAGGTGCCCACTAATTAGTTCCCATAAGAACAGCGTTGGCCCATATTTCTTTGCAGCATTTATTCATTTGATTCCTACCCCACCCTCCCCACAGGTGAGCTCAGGGCGGGTCACAACACTCAAAATACTAACATAGGTCAATCACTTTAAAAACTCTAAGAAAACCACTCCAAATTCCCTAATAAACATGATGGCATTCCAGAACTCCCTGTTCCTTGTGAGAAACACTGCTTGTCATTCAGCAGAAACAAACTCTGTTTTGAAGCCAGAAGAAAACTCCGCCACCATCTTAGGTGTTTTTCTCTGCTGTCAAAGGAAGAGTCCTGCATAACTCAAAAGCCGGCATACCAACTGAACTTAATCTCAAAAGAGAACCAACCCTTTGTGTCATATCTACAGTCAACCCCTATTCACAAGTTACAATGAACGCACATACAATCCATGTACAGTGTAGACTTGATTTTCTTTATACATGCACAGAGTAAATCCCGTTACAGTAAATGCAGGTACGGCTGAACATGTTATTGAAATCACAGCTACATCCAGGTACTGGTCCTCTGTTTCATTTGTACAGTGCACACGGGATCTTTCTTATGAACAGATGTACGCATGTTACCGGCAGGATGTACATTCACTCGCTATAATGTGAACAGGGCTTCAGACACTTGACATCAGAACGTGGCTGTCCAAAGGCTGATAGAAAAGTTTCTTCTGCATACTTGACCCAAAAAGGGAAGGTGAGGGAGCTAGAAACTTTCCTGATAATAGGGGGGGGGGGTGTTTCAGAAAGTATCTGTGCTGGTCTGCAGTAGGAGAGCTAGATTCGGGAGCACTGACTCTCAAAAGCTGATAACCCCCCCCAAAAAAAATTTGTGGGCCCCTCCTACTAGATTCCAATTTAGCATTAAAAAAAGTGTTTTAGTCAGAGAGGCAGCAGCAAGGAGGGGAAGGACAAACAGATGGGGGGGGGGGCAGAACATTATCATGGACTGGACAGGCCCTAACCCAAAATATTCGGGAAGCAAACTTTTAGATGGAAAGAAGTTTGGAAAACTGAGAGCTTTTAAGTTTTGTTTCTCGTTGTTTTCGAGGAAGCAAGAATGCAAAGGTGAACAGAGGTGAGAAAGCAGAAACCTGTGAGGAAAAAAAGCCTGCAAGAAATCTGAGAAGGGCCCAATTAAAGCCATTAACCGGATCCCCTCCTCCTTTCCAGGAGGAAAAATACTGCTTCCCTCTCTTCCTACAGCCAGATTTTCCCTTTGTCTTTATATGGTTCTCCCAGAGCTCAAGCAAAGGAACCCCCTTCCCTAGAATTTTCAAGTGGGAGAGGCAAAGAAACGGGTATTAATTCTTAAAGGTCTCCTGCCAAACCTGCCCCCGCTGGGTTCAAGATACAGCAAAGAACCATCTCTCTCTCCCACATAATACCAGCAAATCTGGCTGCTCAGGCATTCCCTCCCCCACTCCCTACC
Source organism: Gekko japonicus (assembly GCF_001447785.1). NCBI lineage: Eukaryota > Metazoa > Chordata > Lepidosauria > Squamata > Gekkonidae > Gekko > Gekko japonicus. The sequence goes on along the minus strand of NW_015163633.1, from coordinate 318,407 downwards.
CCCCCCCTTCGCTGAGTTACATGACAGTGGCTCAAGGGCTGCAGCAGCGAGAGTTGGCAGCGGTGGCTGACTGCATTCCACAGACGACACCCACCACCACTCCACCGCCACTCTGTTCTAGCTGTTGCACCAAGGAGCCGCGCAGAGCCAGAGCCTCTGCATATTCCTGCTCCAACAGGTAACCTGAAACTCAGATTGCTGGAAAATATGTAAAAGCCGTCAGTGAATGCTGCAAATTCAGATCTGAAATACGATCTGAGCGGGGAGGAGGAGGAGGCCCCAGCTCTCACTGCATCTGAAGATTTACCTTTGCTTTTTTTGTGGCAAGCCCTGAACTGGAGAAAGTTCTCTAACCGCCACAGGGGGAGACCTCAGGTCTCCTTACTGAGCTCATGCACTGGGAGAGCAGTAGGGGATGCCTCCAGCCCCCCCCCCCCCCCCCCCTGCCCATCTGAAGGAAAAACAATGCCTTTGGCTACCATCAGAGACATATAAAGTTGCAAATGGGTCTTGGCAGGTTCAAAAGCTGCCTGGCTCCGTTAGGGTTCCCATCCACCACCACCCCCACCCCCCCGGAAGATGTACGATGCTTAGTTTTGCACTTGGCTAATCTTTTTCTTTCCATTTTTTAAAAAAGTCTGCGCACAGTGCACAAGTGCACATTTAAAAACAAGCTTATGAGTAATGCTTGGAGTGAAACCCATAGCCAGGTTGATCCCAGGAATCACGTGCATAGGTGGGCTTTACCATGCATGCGCTATCTCCAGAAGATGGGGTTCACTTGCCCTACTCCCTATAAAGGCCTGGACTGTCTTTCTAGCTGACCTTCCACAGATCCTGAAAGAACTTTTCCCCCAAATGCTTTCCCCCCCAAGCATACGGTTGGTTATATGTCAGCTTTAAAGGTTCATAGGAGGCTGCCATGTGAACATGAGCATTAGAAATAAGTAAAACTAAAGGCCCAGTGAATGCTTGGGTACAATAAAAATGCTAAAAGATTAAATGAAGTGTTTGCAATTAGGCACCCACAGCCAATCCATGCAGGAGGAGGCTGCACATGGGTTGGAATCCAACACAGACTGACCCCCTGCCCAACGGCCGCCGCCAGGCACTGAGGGAGGACACGAACTGGCCTGGAGGCGTGCACACACAACACTAGGCATTTCTTCTGTGTCGCTATTCTGCACAGCTCCAACCAGTATAGCACCCCTACACCGTGAACGTGGTCCTATCAGAACTGCAGTCATACACAACATTCACAGAAAGGAAATCACTCTAATCTCCCAAACACTATTTCTTCCTTCTCATGAAGCTGCTTTATATCAAGAACCAGGCCAGTACAAAGAAAGGGACATTTCAAAAAACCTGGAAGAGACTGGTATAATGTGAATGGAGTGAAAGACTAAGCGGATATGGTAATAATAATATCTGAGTATGTAGTAATATATAATAATGGAACTAGAGAATACTAACAAATATTAGAGAATAATGAAGCGAGGGATTAGGTGTAGGAACAAATTGTAACAAGTCCCTTGGTTTATATGTTGTTTGTTGTGGTTGTTTATGTCTGTGTTTAGGAGTATAAGAAAACAATAAATGTGTACCCTCGGGTACTAAAAAAAAAAAGAAAAGAACCAGGCCGGTGGTCCCCCAAGGTCCACACGGTCTATTCTGACTGGCAGTGGTTCTCCAAGGTCTCAAGCAAAAAGCCATTCACATGAACTAGTCCTCTTGACTGGAGATGCTGAGGACTGAAACCAAGACCTTCCACGGGCAAACAAGCTGCTCTCCCACTGGGCCACAGCCTCTCTCCTTCCTGACAGGGTGAAGCCCACAGATTTCAAGGCAGAAGATATTAAAGGGGTCGACTACAAAAGTAGTCTCCCAGCCACAGGCTGGATATCGTTTACCCGGCTCCACTCTGACAGATGCCTGCTCAGCCCTTTCTTCAAACGCTTGCCGTGGGCCGCCTGCACCACCTCCACCCCATTCACACAGAGCTCCACCTGAACCTCCTACCACAACACCCCGGCCAAGGCGGTGGAGGAGCGCCAGGAGGCCCTGTGTGCGAAGCTTAAGGCACCCCAGGTGTGCAAATGTCAAAACCGTGGTCCTAACAGGCAGAAAGCAAATTCCAGCCACCTTGGGAAAATATGGAACAACTTCAGAACACAGGCTCTGCAAATAGCAAGCAGCAGTCTGGAAGTGGGGGAAGAAAGGCTTTGGCAGATACACCTACTCTTAATCTTCCCTGCAAGCCCCCAGAGAAGAGTATTTGCTCAGGAACTCAGCAGAGGGGGAGGAAAGGGGTAGAGAGGCTGAGCAAGAAAATTAGGAGCTGCAAGATGCCACCTTCAGGGCTGGATCCCGCTCCATCCTCCTATATGAACAGGAAGCGGGAAACCTTCGAGACCACCCCTCTCCATATCAAGATGGGCCTAGATGGCACCCCTCACACACACCCTCTTCTTTAAAAAAGGGCTTTAGGTTATTAAGCTGATGCAGAGGTGATTACGCACCTGGTGCAAGTGCTTTCCACAGGGCAATGGATTCACAAGACGTGTCCTGCTCTCACTTTGCACCCCTGCTCCAACAGGCATTCACACTCAGTCCTGCCTGGTTTTTATTTGTTTAGAATTTTTGTATAAACCCTGTCTTTCAACCAACACAGTCAGGCTGGGCAACCCTGATATAAACACCAAAATAATAACCTATGACATCAACAGAAATGCATAAGTAAAAACAGGAAATGACAACAGACCATTGGACCAGTTACACCGGAGCCCATTCCTGTTTTTCCCAAAAGCTCTTTTTAAATATGCTCCGACCAATAAAAGCCGTCAATTCCGTCCTATGGCTTTGCTAAAAGGACCCAAAGGTAGGTACTTCCGTAAACCACTCTGAGAGGCTGCTCCACAGAAGCGGGTCAGTAACACAGCATATTTCTGAGAGATGGGGGGGCGTTTTTTGCTAGGAGGACCCTGCTGCGAGTAGTGTAATTGCCTCTCTGGTTCCTGTCAGGAGAAACGGCCCTTCAAATATACGAGCCCAGGGTTACGGACAGTTTTAAAGGTAAACGGCAACACCTAAAAACAAACAGGCAGCCAGCAAAGAGACATCGGGGCCCATGCAAAGATGTCCCAATAGGCAGAGGCCAATAATGAATGGGCTGCCGCACGCCGCACTGGCTGGAGCTTCAGTTTGTCCTATGCAGCACCTATGTTTTGTGTGCCAAACTCTGCATATTCTCAAAGGCACTGACTTCTTTTCTTGCAGCTCCTGTTTATTCAATCTGAGCTCATGCGGGAGATCATCCCCATTGAATTGTGGGTCAGAGCTGCCTACCTGTAGCGCTACTGCTGTTAATTGCACCCAAACCCGCCCCATCATCCCCTAAAGACAGCCACGCCATCTTACTACCATGATATAAACACCAAAATAATAACCTATTAAAAAGGCCATTTCTTAATGATGCAACCTCTGTGTGGACCATCAATGGATAACTTGCTGGGAAGCCGTGCCAAGGACTTTTGATTATCGGGGCATTTCAATCAATGTGAGCAGGCACAACCCATATCTCCGCGGACACACCCATGACAGCACGGCCCCCCAAAATGGAAAGAAGCCCCTCATTCCAATTTCCGAAGCAAGCAGGGAAGAGGCCTATCCATGACCCGCAGCAGTTTCCATGAACTTACCCCACATTCCTGGGGCTGCTACAGTCACAACAACTGGTCCGTCTGGCACTGTGTCTGACTGGGTTTGCGCTTCTGATTCGCCCTGAGACTGCTAGCACGTGTGTGGCTGAGGACAGACCCTTCACGCGGAGAAGCAAATAATGGTGAACTGGCCTTGACGTGCCATTCTTCTTGTCACCCTTCCTTTGGGACTTCATGATTAGGGCCATATTTTAAAATCCGGTTAGTAATGTGAAAGGCAGACTGTCTAACTACGCCTTACTCTGCATAGCGATTTCGTACTCAGTCTTCTCACTAAATGCCTTACGGAGCTAAATAATTCGAGACAGCAGGCAGTATGAGGTATAAATTACAGAAAGCAGTGGAGTAAAGAGATTGTATGCTGAATAAATTAAAGCCTTCCGTTGTGAGGCCAGTAATGGGTGGGGGGGAAGGGAATTAGGAACCAGGGAGACAATGGGAGGCATTTGTGTGTCTTTGGAGCCGATTTGCTGATTATTTATTAATTTGCAAATTCAGCTTTAAAAAAAAAAAACTGTTTAACTCAGAGGGTGCTGGCACCACTCTGCCCCTACCCTACTGGGCTCCCACTACTTCTGTGTCCTGGAAATAACTAGCCAAGGCTGCCCGTGCTGCTAAGAAAGGGCTGGACCCCAGGCAGAAACAGGCAGCAGCATCAGGCAGATGCTGCAGCACCAAATAGGGCTATGAAGGTTAGGTAAGAGCTGCTGTCACCCGGTTTCAATAAGCAAAACCAGGCAGGGGCTGAAGACCTAAGCCCCCCTTCCCAGTCTGTCCTCCCGATGCAACCCTGATCCAAAGCAGGGCTTTGCGCTCCTGCAACCTGCCAAACCAAGATATGTGATCTCTCTCGCTGAATTTTTATACACGGGGCATTTCTCCATACAGGGGGATTTCGCTCTCTCTCTCTCCATAAAACTTCCACACCCATGGTTGAAAGATTCGTGATCTCTGACGTGCCCTTCAAATCAGGGGTGTCCAACAACCCCAACTCCAGTTCCAAGTGTACAATCCACCAGGGAAGTTCTGATACACCCTTCGGGCACTGCACCCGTTCAGCACAACAGCTCTCACGCAAGGAGGTGGGGGGACATCAACTGGGTTTTCCTGTCTTCAGTACTAAAGTATCTCGGGCCAGCTCTGATAATTTAGAAAGACCTATGATTGGGTGTGTAAATGGTAGACTTAAAAGACCTCCAAGGAACAAGGTTGAATTTTGACGGCTTCTTAGGTTTATTTATTTATTTATATTTTATTAGATTCATATACCGCCCTCCCCGTGAGCGGGCCCACGGCAGTTTACATCAGTTATAGAATATCTTTAAATGTAGATGTTGTTATTAAACTGTAACTTCCCCGAAAGGCTAGGGACAGAGAGTGGACTGAAAAAGTAAATAAGGCAAGCCATGACAGAGACACCTCCTTTGATTAGCAATCTGCGTTTTAGAAATGGTAAAAGGATGGATTCCACCCTGCCCTCTTTCTATACATGCACATGGTGGAACGGAAATTCCAGTTTGCATAAGTGATTGTAATGAGCCAGGGAGTGGACGTTGTTTTAAATTAATTAATGTGAAATAAAAAGCTATGATCTTGCAGGTTCATCGCAGGGTTATAAATTAACACCTTAACGCTTCCCTCCCCTCCAAGCAACTGCTTTTGCGGTCACACAGTGCTGAGCCATATTGACAGCAACCATCTCCCATGGTACAGTCTCACACCACCGAGGGAAACATGTCTATAAAGTGCACCTGGGGTGTTATTAACTTCATGGGAAGTGTGGGATATAAATATTTGAGATAACTAAAATAGGCACAAGAGTGGCATCGATGACAAGAATCCCCTTTCTTGCAGAAAAATCTGCCCTTGATTATGGGATTGTGGGTTGAGCCAAGACCCTCAGCCTAACCCTGCATGAACTGAACCAGGGCTCCACAAACTCCCTTGCCAATAACACAGACACCCCTCCTGAGTTCTCTGAGAACATCAGGAGCACTGCAAAAGCAGAGGAAATAAGTCCTTCTACTTCTGCATTTAGTAAAAGCTCTGCTAAAAAGGGGGGTTGCACCCTGTCCTCTGGCACACACAAGGGACTCGGCCGGGGTGGGTGGGGGAGTCGCCAGTGGTAACTGACAAGACAGCAACCTGGCTAGGGAGCAAGTCGAACTTTGAGAACCACTGGACAGTGTTCTCCTTCAGTCCAATCCCTGTTACCACCACCAGGAACTGAAAAATCCCACAGCTCTTGTGACTAATTCCCCTTGGCCTTTTTCTGCCATGCATGGCACCACCTCTTTACACTAACCTACACCCAATACCCAGTAAAGCACTAAGCCGACCAGGGCTACTCCAGAGGCCTCAGACAAAAGAAAATGAGATAAAGAGGCGGCTACTGTTCAAAAGGAAGGCTCTTATCACACGGAGGTAGTCTGCTATTTAGACAAGAAGTCGGATCTCATTGCTTCAATTCCTTTGAAAAAACGAAGGAGTGGGAGGCAGACAGGGTTAGCCAAGGTAAGCATTCCTCCGCCATTGTTGTTCCTTTCAACTTTACTCAGCATCAGGACTGCATAAAGACCTTGGATTTTTTTAATTGTGTATGGCCTCCCCCAATGTTTTCTTAATGGCAGTTCGGAATCATTGGCACAAACATCACAACCGCATCCAAACAAAGGGGTGCTGCTGCGTGATGCGTTTTCCGTATCTTTACTGTGGTACCCTAGCGGCAGGAAGCCTCTTCAGGTTAACCCCTTTCCAGATCTCAGCTCCGTTTAAAGCTGATAACCTTCCTTACCCTAAACTCACTCCACAAGGAGAGGAGTCCTACGTCAAACTTGCTTGACTGCTGCAGACTGACACAAACAACCCAAAGGGTCAGAAATCAGGATAAGATTATCCAAGCAGAGGTTGTGTTTGTGAGGCAATGCTGCCACTGCTCCCCCACAAACACAACTCACAATTCAACCCAAGCAATAATGGCTGCCCCCTCGGTTCCTGGCACAGGAACTCGAAGGAGTGGAAAGGTGTACTTTCAACAGCAGCATCTTAAGTAGAGTTACACCCTTAGGATGGCACGATCCATGAAGGAATCACACAGCCTCTTCATTACTCAAGACGACCATTTTGAAGCCACACTCTTCAACACGCAAATCTGGTTGAGCACTGCTGCCCTCAGGCACTCACCTTGTGGTAGAGATCCACAACGTGGGACCCGCGGGGCTGTCTGAAATGTTTCATGGTGCTGTTCGCTTTTTCCGGAGTGTGACCCCCTCCAACATTCCCTCTTTTCCCACCCTTCTCTTTGCCACCGTTCACACACCCTACATTCCCTTTCTCTGCCATTTACCCCTACCACAAATCACTTCTCTAGGTGGCTTGGACATGTGCCAAAAAGAGATGGGAAGGAGAGGTAGTGAAGGATCAACAAAAAGGCATCTTGTGGCAACTTAAAGGCAAACATTTATTCTAGTGTAATCTTTCGTGGGCTAGAGCCCACTACTTTAGATGCAATGCTTGGACCCTCAATATGCAGACCTATTATGTAGAAGGGGTCTTTTGAAGGGGACCTAAAGAGCAAGGGCCACAAAATACAGGAGGTAGAAAATAAAATGTCATTCTATGAAGCTTAAATCTGACCAGGAAAAATACAGAGACCATTATGGTAAGCTTGTTAACACTTCTAATGGCTGAGAAGTCCTGAGTTTTGCTAAGATAACACTATCTATATATCTAATAGTGAAGGTGCCCCCTGGCGTGCGGATACCTAAATCCGCGCATCGGGAGCACCTGGGGGGAGGGAGATTTTCGTGCACACTTGGGGCAGTCCCCAGGTGCGCAGAAAAATCTAAAAAGTTGAAAAAATATACCAGGGATATTTAAATCCCCCCAAAAGTAAAAGCGTTCCCTGCAGATGCACAGAGAACGCTCTGGCCATTGCAGGGGGAGGCTCAGTCACTTGGACCTCACCACCGGTGCCTGGGGGGAGCGGGAGAAGGCTCGCACAGCTCGCCACCAGTGGGGGGGGAGGATCGGTGGGCACAGGCCTCGCTGTCGGTGCAGGGGGGCAGGGAAGAAGGCTCACCTGCAGCTGTTTCCTCCTCCTCCTCCACATGGAGCTCCTTCTCCCCGCCCCCCACGAGTATCGTGGGTCCCCACTTCTTGTACACCTTATAAAGACAGACTCCACAATACTGACTTCAACTAGACTAATCTACCACAGTTCCTGTTCCCATGAAGTTATGTAGATTGTAACTAGGGCTGCTAACCTCCAGGTGGTGGCTGGAGATCTCCTGAGATTACAACTGATCTTCAAGCAACAGAGATCAGTTCCCCTGCTTTGGAAGGTGGACTCTATGGCATTATACCCCACTAAGGTCCCTCCCCTCCCCAAACCCCAGACTCCACCCCCAAAATCTCCAGGAGTTTCCCAAACCAGAGCTGGCAACCCTAGTGGTAACTGAAGCTACCCAGCACAATTTATTTTGTTGTTGTTGTTCAGTCGCACAGTCGAGTCCGACTCTTCGCAACCCCATGGACCAGATCACGCCAGGCCCTCCTGTCTTCCGCCATCCTCTGAAGTTGGCTCAATTTCATGTTCGTTGCGTCTATGACACTGTCTAACCATCTCATCCTTTGCCGTCCCCGTCTTCTTTGACCTTCAACCTTTCCCAGCATCAGGGTCTTGGATCAATATTAGAAAGTTTGGCCAATTTCACTATTACCTGAAAGAAGACTTGGGCCTCTTTAAAACTTTCTGTTTCCCCCCCCCACACTTAACATTTAATTCAACTGTAATGTTAAAAAAAACCCACCAAAGTACAGGCGGTGGCTGGGGGGGGGGGGGAATCCAGTACCTACTCTACAAATATAAGTTCAAATTTATTTGTAATATTTGTACAGCCCACCTTTTTCCTGACAAGTCAGGAGCCAAGATGGGCAACAACAATAAATAAAATACAAAAATAACCTTAAAAAAGCAACTGTAGAACAAGTAATTGAAACAGGTAATTACACTGGAGCCCATTCAAGCTACTTTCCATAAGTTCCTTTATACAGGAGGGCTGTCTTGTTACCTTGCCAGAGGGCCCCCCAAGGGGAAGAGCCTGCAAGGGCAGTGATATATCTAAACAGCAGACTTGCAGTTCCCGCTGAGAAATGGAAGTACTGAAGAGCTCCCTCCATGGCAGCCATTTTGTGGTGGCACTCACTGTCCTCTCAAAGTCCCGAAAGAGCCTGCTGGCTTGATCAGGTTGGCGTCCCCTTCCCTTAAGGCCGGACCCCCTGAATAGATACCGATCGCTTTCGGGCATCTTTCAGACTGAATCCTCTTTAGGTATTCCTATCACTCATGGCCTCTAGTTCTACATTTGCCCCTTGCTCCTGCATTTTCAAGGCACGCATCCAGTTTGCAGTTCACTGGAATTTCCAGCTGACTTAAACCTGCCTGGATAAGTCCCACTGTCATATGAACGGTGCGCTTACCCTGTCTTGCCTTTACTCGCTTTGATTCTGTATTAACTAATTTCAGTGACAGACATTTTTGCATTCCAAGTCAAAATTATACCCCCCCCCTTCTTTTTTTTTAACAGCATGCCGAGGTGTATTCAGAGGTCACTACGTCACTTTAAGCAGAACACAAAAGCACACTGAAAGCTCAAAAAAAAAAAATGCCAAGACAGCTGGACATCTTAGGCCTGTAGTGAAATACGTTTTACCCAAAATGTAACTGTTATTTTTAAACCAGCAGAAGTGTATGAGATATTTAAATAAAAATAAAGATTTCCATAATTTGGGGTGGAAGAAAAAAATAGTTTTTAAAATACAGTACAAGAAATGAATGGTAGATGGGATTTTAAAAAACTGAAATGTCTCACTCTTCCAAACAGCTAGGTTAACTTGGCGGCAGATCCAGGGCTGGATCCCTTGTGAGCACCAAAAAAGGCCATGCTGTGGATCGTGGGATCTGTCTGTACAGGAGCCATTTAGAACAGGAAGGCTGTGCTTTGAGTGCTGTGACTGGGGTAAAGCAGCAAACTGGTGAAGATTAAATAGAAAAGCTGATTGGATCCAACCCATAAAACACAGTGGATAACAGAGGCACAACACATGATTAATACATACCAAGATCTCAAGAATAAACTATCCCCTCAACAATTAAAGAGCAATCAATGCTGCCAACAGAAAATTTCATTGTCTAGGAGAAAAGGACATATCCAGAGTCCAAGAACAAAACCAGCATGAAATTCATGTATTTAAAATAGTCAAAGAAGGGCAAAAGTAAGAGGCCTTAATTTAAAAAACAAAACAAAACACCTCCGGCTTCAGTGGCAAAGGGGAATAGAAATTTGTGGACCGAGAAAAGTAATCATTTCCAAACTCAGGTTTATCGCCACAGTTCCTGAATCTCTGTGTCCAAAGCTCAGAGCTTTAACCTACAACATTTAAATTTCCTTTACCTCTTCATGAAGGCAACTTGTTTCAGTTCTCCTCTCTGCGGCAGCTTTAGATGGTTTTTTTTAAAAAATGGATCACTTGTACCTCCTTTACCAAAAGCAATTTTTTAAAAAACCTGAATAGTAGAGAAGGGGTTACAAGAAGAAATGAAGGAGATCCATCACCAAGAAAGAAATTCCATATCTGCCTGCATTAACTAAGGAAGATTCCTACCAAAGAAAGGAACAGTATTTTTAACACCAGATTTCCCCCTCCCCATTCACCGTCGCAGGTTCTTCTCATTTAAATTCTGACCCCCTCGTGCAAGGGCAGAGACCCCTTAGAATCACGCCATGCACACACCAGGCTTGGTTCATATGCTGCACCAAAATCATGGACTGGCCCCACCTGAACTGGCCTCGGACTTGCCCCATTCATCCTCCTCTTACAGGCCATTCAATTAGTTACTTCCAGCGCAATGCAAATCACACTTTGCCATTACATTCAAACCAGGGTTGTAAAAACATGGGAAGGAGACTGAAGAGTGCATCAACAAGTCTTGCACATGTGCAACGCTGCATATGGGGGGGATTGTTTTGTTTTTCTACTAGAAAAACAGTGTAACATACTTTATACAGTCACAACATCAAGAAAAAAAGTAAACACACAGCTTTAGGGATGAAAAATCAGGCCTTAAATCTCTTATTTACATGCATGATAAAAAGCCTTAATCTTATATTTTCTACCAGCTTCACTTTGTTCTGTTGTAATATAAACAGTTGCCTGCTCTGGCTAAATACACGTGGAGAGAAATTTTCCCCACTGATTTTTATACATTGTGATCGTACCCTTAACCACATTAGACCAACATTTTCTCAGCCAGGTACCTACCGCAGGTAGTATTTCCTGTGGCCAGTGTTTTGCCAATAGTAGCCCCACTGCTACTCCATGCTTTTTCAAAAGGTCACACAAGCAGTTTGCCGCGATATAGTAGCATTACCTTTGCAGATTTAAAGAGCACATTCAGACAACATCTGCCTTCCATGCACACTGTGTTGCCCCGCTTTGGAAGCGGAGTGAGCAGGTCTCGGGAAAAGCCCGGCATTAACAGATGCCAGCACTTCCACTCTGCTTTCCCGGACACCGGAACTCTCCTGCCACGAAAGGAACCCGGAAGGGAAGTCTGAACCCGCAGTTCCGTTTCCGCCATTGGTTGTTTTTTGGAGTTGCTGTCTATATGTGCATATGTGCGTGAGCGCATGCACCCACCTTCATTAAAAGAAACCAAACAGGCAGCACACTCCGTGGTTGAGGCGCTGTGGAAATGTGAATGCCTGACCACTAGACGAGTGCACGGGGAAACCACACCAGAGTGTGCTGTCTGGTCTGACCCGCAACACCTAAAACTGGTGCAATTAAATCACGGTAAACTTCCAGTATGACTGCAGCCTACAGGTCTTTTTCACAACCTCCCATACCTGACAAAAAAAAGGAATCAACCCCAGACAACAAGCGACTTCAGAACATCACTATTACTTTACAAGAGTCATACCGGGTTTTTTTCATTTTATTTTGCCCCAGAACATTACTACCACATGTGGATAACAGAGCCCATATATTAAAACAGTACAAAGGTTGGCACCGGTGTTTGTTAAACCCTGGTTTGAGGCTGCATCGGAATCAACCACGTCTAATGTTACGGCACGTTCTACAGCAACTGCCGTTAAAAATCCTAGTGACTGTGAAATCACATTTATTTTTATTAGCTGGTCAAACAATAAAATAGCAAATCAATCACTGTGAGTCAGCCTCCCATCCTCGCATCCCTCATTCAGCAACAATTCCTTCTCATCCCCCCCCACCTCCAAATAAATCACGTGGCATCTTGCTCTTCCTCAGCCCCCTCAAAATTAAGCCTTCCCTTTTATTGTTTTCTAAATAATAAACATGTTCACATTTCCACAGCACTCAAAGCACAGCAAGCAGGCATAAAAGAAAGATCAATGGATACCCAAACCCAAGCTTACATAAAAAGTACCCATAAATCCTTTAAAATAAATTGAAACGTCAGGAGACAAGGGGCAACTCTTTGGCCAGTAAAGTCGATCTCTTCCCACCAAACACGCACACACACACATAACTTTATAGACATTTTGGGTTTGTTCCGTCAATGTTAACACCGTGAAATATTAGCCGCAATGTTGCAAGCAGACTCTGGAGTCACTTAAATCAAACAATGGAAAAGCAAATGCCCGTTTACAAACACCGGAATGCCAGAGTTGTGAAGAGATGAACAAAACATGCGGACACGCACAAGGACCACACATCACAGAGCATTTCAGCAGAGTGGGACTTTGCTCTGGCAATGTATCCCCCCTGCTTCAACTTTTAATCTTCGTCAGAAAGATTCTGATAGAATCCGTTATAATATTCTCCTCTCTTGGACTGTATGTTCCTTTCTAAATTTACAGACCTTCTCCCTATGAGATCACCTCATTCATCTGTTTAATCTGACAGTTTGGACTGAAGGCACAAAAAAGACAAAAAGGAGAGGGGGGGGAGTACGGCAGCCTATCGCCAGAAATTCTGAAATGGGTAGGAAAGAGAAGAGGGGAGGAGACAGTAAATCAATGGAGAACAACAAGAAACCTAAGCAAATACAGAATGCAATATTAAACTAAAGAATGCTAATAAACTGCAATGAACATTTAAAAGTACAAAAGCCCAAGCCCTTGTCAATCATCCCAATGCCTTTACATTCACTGGAAGCCAAAAGCAGACTGTGTGTGTGCGTATTAATTGAGTGATTGGGCAAAATATAGTCTGCAACTCATTTCCTTCCATAGTTAGAATAATGCACAGTTTTGGAATACTCCTGATCTGGTTTTATACCCAAGCGCTAAAAAGAAGTCAATAAACCTCAGCTCCTGAACTCTTTGGAAACAGGAATATGCATGCAGGTTTGTGTGCCCATATGGATACTGGGGATAAACCTTTTTTTTT
>NW_015163633.1:300707-305240 GCF_001447785.1 Gekko japonicus | reverse complement strand
TCCCCTGTCAACAAGTCAGAACGGGGGGGGGGGAGTCTGCCTTCTGCACAGACCCTCCCACTTAGCCGCCAGAGTAGCACATGAGTGGGCGGTGTGTAATCTACAGTCCACATGGATCCCCCTCCCATCCCCGCACATTCCTGTACAGCCAATTTCATAAGAATCCTGAGAATTGCCATTTATTTTGCACCCTCCCCCTGCAAGTTTCTTGTTGCACAAACAGACTTTGAAACCATGGTGGGAAAAGTGAAAAATAACCAGTAACGGACAAGCAGAGGGGGGGGGAGGGGGGGGGAGAGAGAGAGAGAGAGAGAGAGAGAGAGAGAGAGAGAGAATAAAGGATCTGCCTCATTTCTCACTCCAAATTTTATGATTCTTGAGCCACATACACTTCATCATTCTGCAAGGACCAATTCAAGCCCTCTCTATCGGAGAGCACATAAACAACAAGAACACAAAAGCGAAATGTGAATTGACCAGACAGGGGTGTTTCACGCATGTTCAGAGGGTATACATATTATCATGCAAATACATGGAAACCAGCGGCACCTCTCCAAAGGACTAAATTTCTAGCGTGGCCTTTAGTACCGGACAAGTGGATCGCCACTGCCCTATCACTGACACCACTCCAGGTATTCACAAAACAAGACAGATCCCTTCAACTCACTCCACATAACGGCCCCTCCAAACATTAGGCCTCGGATTTCTCCCCAAAACAGCCCTCAGCTACAACTTCCTAAGTGCTTTCATTTCAAAACAGGGTGGAAAATTAAAGGCCCTGCCAGACAAGAGACAGAAATTCCCAACCAATCAAATAAGGAAGGTGGTTGGAACACAAAAGACTAGATTTCTTTTTAAAGGACGGTGTGGTGTTTGTGTGTGTGGAGATTCTGAGGTTGCTACCCTTCTACATTCAAGCTGCACGACATCGCAATCGAGAATGGCTGGAGAGGGGGGGCGGGGAGAGAGAGAGAGAGAGACCCCTTTACATTATATCACAGGAGCCACAAAATGAATGGCTCCTGGAGAAGGTCAGCATTCGAGCTCTGCCTGAGCCTTAAGGGCTTTGGAGGCTTGAATGCCAAAGCTAGGCGCTTTGTCTACGTTACAAGCTGCACAAACAAGATTTAACAAAGGCCTCCTTAGTCATCGTCTATAGATCGCTGGAATCAAATAATCTTATTTTGCTCAGCTGTTCACACACCGAAAGCACACTGGTGCCCCCAGGATCCTTAAAAAGGCACAGGGACACCCGGTTCAGATTCCCTTTTCTTCTCTCCCTCCCCCGAAAGCCGCCTCTCTCCCGTTCTCATAACTTTTCAATCAGACTTTGCAACCATATTTATTGTCACTTCCATTCATGTCATGCCCTTCGCTTATATGATTGAGATATGAATTACCGACTGTTACAGCTCTCGTTTTTTTTAAAAAAAGGAAGAAGAGAAAGGGAGGGAAGGAGAAGGTAGGTAACACACAACACAGGACTACCGAGAAGCCGCTCAAGGAGCTGGAACTTGGCAGAAACTCCCCCCGCCCCCCCAAAAAGCCAGTGCCTTTCCCCATGGGCTAAATCCAGATTTCTCTCTTCCAGAAAAAGGGGAACATCTGAAAATTGAAATAACTTGTGGATGTCACCAGCTCCTCTCCTCGGAGCATCTGCTATTTAAGATCAGCCTTGATTGATGACAGCTATTTTTTAATTGTTGCTTTTAAAATTTAAACACCCCCCTGAGACATTTTATAAGTGTATTAGTGCGTGGTGGGAGGCCGGCAGAGTGGGAACACAGAGAATTAGCATCCATGTGTTATTAGCACCTTCAGAACCAAAACATACACACACCACACACCTTGACAGGACCCTAAAACAGCCGATAATTTAGCAGGCAGATTTTATCTATATGTGCACACCGGCACACATACACACACACACTGGTGTTATGTTTGCACAATATTACCTAGGTGCAGAAGCTGCCAAATTAAGGATTCACATTATTTCCCATGTGAAAACAATGGGTTTTTTTACCATGGGTTCCTTAGGCAGATTCCGTCTTTTTAAAAAGGTTTGATTTTTTAAAGTACCCTATTTCTGTATTTTTAAACTAATATTTAAAACAGCGATAAGGCATGCAATGATTTTTTTTCAAATCCCCCCCATAGCACACACACACACACAAAGACACACTACTAACATCTCATTATGCTGTTCAGAGCCTGATACATTAGGAAAACATAATGTCTTACGTATAACTCAATTCCTGCTTCTTTTAAATGGGATAGTG
This sequence comes from Gekko japonicus, assembly GCF_001447785.1. NCBI lineage: Eukaryota > Metazoa > Chordata > Lepidosauria > Squamata > Gekkonidae > Gekko > Gekko japonicus. The sequence goes on along the minus strand of NW_015163633.1, from coordinate 302,961 downwards.
GAACAACATTAAGATCTTCAAGAACCATATTGAGCTGAGGCCAAAGAGCGCTAAAAAAAACCCCAAAATGGCCAGTCTTCCCTACCTGTTTTCTCTTTGATTTCACACAAGACGTTAAAAAGTGCCGGCTTCATTCTGTGGCAGTTTAAAGCGTGTTTCCTGCAAGAGAAACCAAAAGGATTCAAATCAAGGGGGCCACAGCAGCTCAAGGGAACGTTAACATGACCAGATGGAACGGGAATGCAGAGGAAAATAATACTCAAGCCTCCGTTTAATTGTCTGCAAGCAAAAACCAGTTCATAACTTTGAGCAGAATACAGTAACCGGTTTGGTTTCACAGATGGCAATGCAAACTCTACCAGCACAGGACCTGTCTGGCAACTGGGTTTCAACGGCATTCACAAACCATCCTTGTTAGCTGAGCTGTTAACAGGGTCACTTCTTGGAGTACGCATAAGTCATTCAAAAAAAAAAAAAAAAGAGTCTAAGGATCATCATCTTCAAGCAGGCCAGGAAATCTCTCTCTCTCCCTCTCCCACCTTTCCCTTTCATTCATTCAGTGTTGTATTTCACTATGTAGAAGCCACTGGACTGGAAGCATTTGAAAAGCCCTTCCATGTATGGAATTTCAGTCCCTGAGTGAGAAATGTAGTGATGTGCTGCCAGGAGCAAACCTATGTATGGGGGGGGGGGGGGGGGAGAGAGATAATTATTCTTATGCTGCTATTATTCAGGTTGTTTATCTGCATGTATTAAAATCAGAGCACGTTTCTAAATATACACATAACTAGAATAGGATTCACAATCTGAAAAAATTTCCTGCTGTTTTAGAATATAGGTAAGTGGCTAGATTTTGTACGGATCTTTTCATGCTTTCTTATAAATGCAAGAAAGGCACGCTTTCTTATTAAATCGATGGGTATCGAGTCACAGCAGGTGCCCACTCCAGGAAAGAAACAATCTAACATTCTTTATTATTATTTTCAGATAAGCCATCTTGTAAAGATTTGTTATTTATGTAAAAGAGGTCTACTCTCTTCTGCCGAAGAAGACCCCACTTGGCTGTCCTTAAACAGCACCCCCCAAATCAGCTGCTTGCTTCACAGCCAGGCGGCCTCTCTGACCCCAGAACCCTATTCAGGCTTCAAAGTATCTCTTAGGTCAAACATCCCCCCAAAAAAATACAAAAAGAAAACTTGACTGCATCTGTTATCATCCCTATCACGGCCTCCAACAACTCTCAAATCCCTTACAAGGTGTGGTATTCAGTAGGATAGGAAAAGCCGAAACCACACACAAAGCCGGCTTGCTGAGATGTTACCACTGCAACTGTGAGTACTGTATAAAGCCAGTAACTGATTAAGCATCCCTCTATTCTTACTGTATTCTTACTACAGTCACTATATATATATTTAATATATATAAATATATTAAACCATGCAAAACATAAAGCATGAAACTTTCAGAGACGGCACTTCTCTTCTACTTGGCCCTCTCAGGCTTGTGCTAAACTGCATCTTCCCACATAAATTTTACCTCACATTTTCACCTGACTGCTGGTGTTCCACAAATCTGGCACTTCCCAGCCTAGCCAATGAGGCTGGAGTTAGTTCCACTAGCTGCTAAGCTAGTTAGTGCAAGATGTAGTTTTCGGGAGACAAATGGAGTTGAGAAATCTGCTCTAGCTGATGGAAGAAGGGCTCATCTAAGCAAAATGATAAAAGCATCAAATTAAAAAAAAAATCTAAAAACATGTTACGGAAACTTTACTGTCATTATCTTTATTTCTCTCTGTTGCTCCTTCTCCTCCGTAGAGTCCGATCCTCACATTTTTAGCTTGCAGTCCTGATGTTGTGGGTTTATGTATTATGCAGAGTGATACAACCAGCTATCTCCCATAATCTCAGGTACATCAAATCGTTCTGAAACATGTGTGCCAATACTTAAAAAAATTATTATTATCTTTTTCATAGAAATGCAGCTTGGCCTTCCAATGAAAGAAGCAAAAAATACTAATAAGGACAATCATGGCGAATTCAGCAGACACCTGTGTCCAGGCGGTGGGTCTCCATGCTGCTTCTTACACGAAAACACTTTCCCTGTAAGAGGTCTGCGGAGAAGTCCAAAGCCGCGCTGGGCAGCTGTATTCTTTGCCGGGAGGGCTCCCTTGGCAAGCGACGGCCCCGACTCGTCTCCGTGCCCCATTCATGTGTTCAGCTCCTTCTTTTCCCAAACAAGCCCCCCACCCACCCAC
>NW_015163633.1:283136-298998 GCF_001447785.1 Gekko japonicus | reverse complement strand
CGCCTCCCTCCCTGCCTGCCTGCCTGCTGCCGGGTTCCCGGGGCGCCTCGCTGGGGGCTGGACGCGCCGCAAGGGGGACAGCCGGGGCTCCATTCACGGGAGAGGGGGAGGAGGAGCCGGAGCCGCCGCGGGGCCCCGCAAGGCAAGAAGGACGAACGCGGAGTCCGGGGGCGGCCCCTGCCCGGAGAGCCCCCCCCGTCCCTCCCGGGCGCCTGGGCTCGGAGCCCCTCCTCGGGCGGCGTCTCTCCAGGGGGAGAGAGGGGGAGACAGGCGCCCCGAGTCCATTAGCGCCTTCCAGACGAGGAGCACGAGACGGGGCCCCCGAAAGCCCCTCCCCTCCCCGGCCACGCGCCCCGTCCGTCCCTCGGGGGCTCCTGGGCGCCGGGGGCGCTTCCCGGCCCTTGTCCAGCGGGAGTCCTTCCCAGGCAAGCGCTCTTCCAACCGCAGCCGAACAGTCCCAACCTGTTGGCCAGAATCCCATCAGTTGGCCTGATCCCGCTCGCCGGCCCCCTGTCTTGTCAACCTCCTGGCAGGGCCTGGAGATCTCCTGCTAGTAAAACTCAGTGCCAGAAGACAGCGGGCTGCTCTGCAGGGTGAACTCTCTGCCCCCCCCTCCCCTCCCCAGGTTCTGCCCCTCCAATCTCAAGGCCTTCCCATCCAGAGCTGGCAGCCCTATCACCCCCAGCCCATGCGGATTTAGGCCCGGCAGCCTCCATAGTCCCCCTGCATCCTTTCTTCCTTGGGCCAAAAGAAAAACGGATAGGTTATTAATTAACTAGGTTGATAAATATTTACTACCATATTTATTGTATTAAATATTTTGTATTGCAACACATACAACACATTTTATATGTGTTGCAGTGCCAAATCAGTCGGGGTTTCTGGGTAGACTAGTACTACAGCATAGTTTCCCCCAGCACCACTGGTGTTCTCAGCAACACCACCACATACAAGTTTTATTTATTTATTTACAACATTGATATCTCACATGTTGTATCCTGAGATAATTACATCAGCGCTAGCGAGGCCATGCAGTCTAGCACACCTTCGGGTGCTAGAACTGTTAGATACGAGACTCGAGGCAGCAGGTGAACAGTGATAACAGCTTTATTGAACAGAAGTCAGAAGAACCAGAACCAGACAAACAACTGAGCAACAGGCTCCTTTTTAAACAGCCCTGACTTGACAAGCCACGCCCACATGTCAGATAACAACCAATCATATTTAGTACATAAAGACCAATCACTTTGCTTCCCTCCAGAACTTCCCTTGTTCTGATAGGTTTACAATACCTTGCATCAGACTTAAGCTCAATACATACATACATTCCATTCCATACATAACAATCCTCCCCCCTAAGACGAGACAACCATCAAGCAGACGTAGTCTTTTACGTAAGCAGGACGCTGCTTAAACCCGTTGGGATCGTCTTACTCTTTCTGTTGGTGGGGTAGGAAGAAGGGCTTCGGGCTCCCTGTTAGTGGGTTCAGCCTGATTCCTAATGGGACTGAGAGTCCGTGGCCTGAGTCCATAGTCATGGCTCTGCCCGCCCTCAACTATGCCTGGGGGGGCTTCCATTGCTTGGAAGTCCTCAGCCTGTTCGGAGTCCGGAGACTCTACCTGACTGTCCGTGTCAGGTACATCGGCCACCTGCGGAAGGGGATCAGGGAATGAATCAGCCCACCTTTTGCACAACTGGTCTACATGGCGCTTCATCACTCTACTGTCATTAATACACACAGTATAATGGTGGGATCCCAAAACATGGGTTACAATTGCTGGTGACCATTTGTGCACACTTCCATAGTTTCTGGCATACACATTTTCACCTTCAACAAAAAACCTGGGTTGGTCTGTGGACTCACTGTGGGGTGGCCGGGTTGTGGTCAAGTCAGGGTGCATACGATCTAACAGTGTAGTCAGACGCCGACCCTTAAGCATTTTGGCCAGGCTCTGCCCCATCACGGAGTGCAGCTTAACGTGCTGGTGGAGGAGAAACAACGCCACGTTCTGGCTCCAGTTCCCCTGCACCAGGCGGCTGAGTGCTTCCTTTGTGGTCCGCACCATTCTTTCGGTCTGCCTGTTGGTTGCTGGGTGGAATGGTATAGACGTGCTGTGTTGAGTTAAGTTTCCCGCCAAGAAGTCCTGGAATTCTGTGGCGGTAAAACAGGCCCCGTTATCAGACACAAGAGTGTCTGGCAACCCGTGCATGGTGAAAATGCGGCACAGCGCATTAATCACCGTCAGTGCAGTCATTTTTGAAGTAGGGACTACTTCAAGACATTTGGAATAGGCGTCAACGATAATTAAAAATATTTGTCCCTGAAACGGACCGGCAAAATCAACGTGGACCCTTGACCAGGGTCGGTGGCATTTCTCCCACTGTTGTACCGGGGCATGTGGAGGATCAGGCCGGGATAGCTGGCACTCATTACATCCCTGGACCCACGACTCATTGTCTGAGTCTATTTTTGGCCACCAAAAATAACCTCTAGCCAGCCCCTTCATTCGTACAATGCCAGGGTGGCATTCGTGTAGTGCCTCTAGAACTCGGTTCCTCAATTTAGGGGGGATTTGTAATATGTGCATTTGTAATCAGCACTTATTTGGATAGACCCATCAGGATTTACGGGTGCCACAATGGGGGTTTCCCGTTTTGAGTGCGATACCGGCTCTAACACACCTTGAGCCACGAGCTTGTCCATCTCGGACTCTATATGCAGTTTCAGGGAAATTGGAAACTTGCGATTCTTAAGCCGTATAGGCGCTACGGAAGGATCTAGGTCAAAGGTTACTGGTGGTCCTCTATACAGTCCCAGGGTACCATCAAAAACATCAGCAAATTCAATATACAGCGAATTCAATTTATTTGCATTGACCTGGTTAATTCCACTTATAGCAATCCCGAGGGCCTCAAACCAGTCCAACCCCAGCACCTCTTGGCAACAAGGAGACTCAGAGACTCCTTGAACCCCTTGAATTGTACCTCAAACATGGCTTCGCCAGCCACGGGAATGCGCCTTTTTTGAAAATCAGATAGGTGGATTGTGCTCGGCTTCAAACGCCGGCGGCTCCACCGCGGGAACAAGCGTTGCAAGGTTTCCAATGAAATGACGGTTACCGACGATCCCGAGTCGACCTCCATCTCACACGGTACGCCATTCAGCAAAACGGTGACGTGGATCTTCTTCTTTGCTTGCGATCCGGTCCTCAGGATGGTCAAAGGGCAATCTGTAGACCTCGCATTTTCCTTGCCTCGAACCCGGGGGTTTGCTTGAGGAGACGACGGTGGTGTCTTCTTCCTCTTGGCCCTGCAGACTCTGGCCAAATGGCCTCACTTGTCACAGGATCAGCAAACGATGTTCTTCGCCCAGCATCGATCCCGCTCGTGATCTCCGCCGCATCCGGCACAGGTTCGCCTCGGTGCAGGTTTCACTTGGGTCCGCTTGGGCCTCAGAGTACGAGCATGGTTGATGTCATCCCACTCACCATCGGACGCGCTCGTTGATTCGTGGTGCACGGATTTGTTGGCCCCCTGTTGGATTTGAGTTAGGTTTTGACGCACTTCTTGTGTTGCCTTCTCGGCGGCGGCGGCGACAGCCTCTGAGTAGGCCACAGCATAGGTGAGAGCCGTCCCTGAAAACAATTGTTGCTGCAGCTTCTCGTCCTTCATGCCACAAACAAGTTGGTCGAGGAGCGCTTCCTTGAGGTCAGTGTAGTTGCACGGGCGTGCAGCCTTCTGCAAGGCCGACACGTATTCAGCAACCATCTAATTTGCTGCCTGGGACAGCTTGTAGAACGCGTGCTGGCTAGTGATCTGCAAAGGTTGCAGTGCGAAATGCCCCTTCAGCTTCAGCTTAAGATCAGCCGGGGCGACCAGGGACCGAGCGACGTCGAAGACAGCCCTTCCGCAGGAGCTGAGGAGCGTCACCTTCTGCTGGTCCTCATCCTCGATGTGGTTAGCCTGGAGGTGGAACTCGAACCTGGCAAGGTAGGAATCCTAGTCCTCGAGGTCCGGTTCGAATGCTTCGAACCGCGGGTTAACGGCCATCACTGCTCTGGGTGCAAGCACTGTGCTGCAGCTGCTTGATCAGCCGAGTCTCGTTCTTCTGCCCTGGGTTTCTCAGTGGCTTCTTGGTCGTCCACCGTTCTGGCGTTGGTTCAGCGGGGCTGCCTACCCGCTCTAGCATCCCATCCTCGTTGCCAATTGTTAGATATGAAACTAGAGGCAGCAGGTGAACAGTGATAACAGCTTTACTGAACAGAAGTCAGAAGAACCAGACAAACGACAGAGCAACAGGCTTCTTTTTAAACAGCCCGGGCTTGGCAAGCCACACCCACATGTCAGATAACAACCAATCATATTTAGTACATAAAGACCAATCACTCTGCTTCCCTCCAGAACTTCCCTTGTTCTGATAGGTCGGTTTACAATACCTTTCATCAGACTGAAGCTCAATACATACATACATTCCATTCCATACATAACAAGAACACTTGAGGAATCGGATCCTAGGGCAGACGAATTGGAGTGCCCAGATTCTAGAGGAGACCAATGATGGACTCCTGTCACTGGTGCTGGGGTGTGTGTTGGGTGTGGGGTAGTGCAGGAATATAAGCGGGGCTCAGACCTCGCTAGTTTGTCTTTCGTTTTGCTGGCTTTAATAAACATGAGCTGGTCACTACTCAGCGCCTCCGAACTCAGTACTTTACATCACGTTTCTTCCCTCACGAGGGCCCCGAAGGCAGCCAACAATTTAAAACACGCATACATTTATTCGTTTGATTCATTTGTGCCCCCTGCCTCCCTCTCCATGGGGGGGGGCCGAAAGTGGCTCCTGTCCTCCTCCCCTCCTCCCTTTTGTCTTCACAGCAGCCCCGTGGGGGGGGGGGGCGGAGAGAGTGTGACTGGCTCAGCGAGTTTCCATGACACGAGTGGAGATTCGAACCCAGTTTCCCCAAATGCTAGCCCGGCACTCTTAAACCACTCCACGACACATTTTAGAACCATTAAAATCAACCCCCAAAGCACACATCATTAAAACACTTTAAAATGGAGTTAAAATACGTTTTAAAAAACCGTTAAAACCTTGGTCAGGAAGGAGGGGTCACTGAGGGAATGACAAATGAAACAAGGGAGGGAAGGATGAGTGGCCCAAGAGAGGCTTCACCTGCTGAAACAAAAAAAGGCTTCGCTGGCTGGTTGCATCGGCCTGTATTGCGTGGTCTGCCTTGAGTCTCAACAGGAAAGGTGGGCTATACACCAAGTGACTGAATAGATTTGTGAAAGGTCTCCGGAAGTCTTGTCGGGAGACTCCCAGTGCTGTCCTAAGCAGAGGTACACCCTTCCAAGTGAGTTGATGTCCACAGGCTGGGGAGGGCGTAACCTCTGCGGCGCATCATTCTGTCCGGGGTCGGGGGGCCCTCCCACCCCCCGCAGTTAGTTCCGAGGAGGCAGAGGTCTCCAGACCACCCCAGGGGAGCCATCAAGGGAGGACTGCAGAAGCCTGACCCCATGCCACAGGAGCGTCTTCCCAACTTGCTGCGATGTCTGGAGATGCCGGGCAGGCCGGGGGAGGCGATGGCCAGCTGGGCTCACAAAGGCAGCCGCAAAAAGGCAGCCCGACGGGAGAGAAGGCCGTGGAGGGAGGAAGCCACAGCCGGGCAGGCCCCTGCTGTACAGGGAGTCGGGGGGGACAGACTGCAGTGGCCTCCTTAGGCCAGCGGGGGCTACGGGAGAAGTCCTATCAAGCTCCCCAGGAGGGCAGGGCAGGGCCGTGGCAGTGAGACCCCCGGCAGACAGCAGTCCATCAGACCCAGGCCCCTGAGACGCCAACAGACCCATTCCCCAGAATAAAGGGGGTGGGTGGGGCTGGGGCTGGGCTTTAGAAGAGGCGCCCTGGAAGAGCCAGGGAGAGAGGGCCAGACCTCACCTGAGGTCTCCAAGGAGAGGCCCCTGGCAGGAGTGGGAGGGAGATCTGAGTGTGGAGGAACCCCCCCCCCAAGTCTCTTCTGAGGTATTCTTGGGCAAGCCCTGTTGAAAATAGTTATATTAATGTTTCTCATGGAAGACTCAAAATAACCACACCAAATACGGTTAAGTCAAATGGTGTTTATATAACTATTAACTGGTGAATGATTAAACAATAACTTTGTATATAATAACAGATCAACATAGAGCTAACAACAGTTGTGCTCACAGACAGACCAACTGACAGAGAGTAACTGAATAACTGTCACTCTTAGAATCTCTGTGTATGACCAAGACAGTCGCGACAGCCAATCAGAGTTCAGGCTGCCTCACACAGATGAGACTGACAGAGCCTCTCAGTACACGCCCACATCTCTCATGCTTGTATCCTCAAGTTGTCTGCAGGCGCAACCTAACTTTATACATGTAAACATTTTCTCTGCACTTGTGCCTCCATATTCATATTCTGACAAGCCCTACAGAAAGGGCATGCCGGCAGGCACAAGAGCTCTGGTGGAGTCAGACACATTTTGGTGTAGTGGTTAAGTGCGCGGACTCTAATCTGGGAGAGCCGGGTTTGATTCCCCACTCCTCCACTTGCACTTGCTGATGTGACCTTGGGTCAGTCACAAGCTCTGGCAGAGCTGTCCTTGAAAAAGAGCAGTTTGTGTCAGAGTTCTCTCAGCCCCACCCACCTCACAGGGGTGTCTGTTGTGGGGAGGGGAAGGGAGAGGAGTTTGTAAGCCGCTCTGAGACTCCAAGTGAAGGGTGGGGTATAGATCCAATCTCTTCTTCTTGATTCCCCACTCCCTCCTCCACATGCACCTGGCTGGATGACCTTGGGCAAGCCGCGTAGTTCTGACAAGAGCTGTTCTTGAAAAAGAGCCATTTCTGTCAGAGCTCTCTCAGCCCCACCCGCCTCACAGGGTGTCTGTTGTGGGGAGGGGAAGGGAAAGGAGATTGTAAGCCACTCTGAGACTCCAAGTGAAGGGCGGGGTATAAATCCAATCTACTCCTCCTACTACTTCTTTTTCTCCACAGGACTTTCTTGTGGGGGACCTTTGGACTCTATCGCTTCTTCTGTGCTATCTAACACCTGCATGAAGCCATTAAGAGAGGCCATTTTGAGATTTGGAATACAGAACACTGTTTCTTCTTCATGACGTGCCTCTGAGACTGGCACCATCAGGAGTCTGGGTGGGACCCTGGATGCCTCCTTAACAATAGAGGCCCAGGCCACAAATGTTGCCAGACGGGTGTTCTTCACCTGCGCCAGGCTAGGCATCTAGCCCTGTACCTGTCTCGCCCTGACCTAGCCACTGCAACCCAGATTGGATCACCTCCAGATTGGATTACTGTAACTCACTCTACGTGGGCCTACCCTTGAGGCTGACCTGGAAACTCCAACAGGTACAAAATGCAGCACCCCAGGTCCTTAATGGGGACACCACACACACACAGCACATATCCGTCCGGTGTTGCGTGAGCTGCATTCACTTCCGGCGGAGTACTGGATCAGATTCAAGGTTATGGTGTTGAGTTCTAAGGGGCTGCCGTGCCTTGACGGCCAGGGACCTACATGCCTTTGAGATCGCTGCTCCCGGTATACCCGCAGAAGAGCGTTATGCTCAGGAGTCCTTGGCCCGAGAGACATCCAGCTGTCCTTGACCAGAGCCACGGCTCTCTCTGCACTGGCTCCAATCTGGTGGGACTCTCTGCCAAGTAACATCTGTACCCTGTAGGATATACTACAGTGCCACAGGGCGTGCCAAGACAGAGGTGTTCTGCCAGGCACTGGGTGGAAGACAGCGATAGTCCCGTCTTGGCATTCCCGTCCTCCTCCACCTTGCCCCTTCCCCCATGAGACAGTGGCACTGTTAGGATTTTAGTGCCATCTATAGCTGATCAGATCACTGGATCGATCAGATTGGTTATGATGTTTTACTGTTTTAGCCTGGTCTTAAATTGCTTTAGGCGATGTTTTATCTGATTCTGTTGTGCCCCGCCCTGAGCCCTGTTCTACTGGGGAGGGCGGTGAATAAATCCAATAAACAAATAAATAAACAATACCTGGATGAAGCAGCCACTGTTCTGAACGGGTGCTCGAAGACCAGTAATGGACTGATGAAGAGGAGGAAACTGAACTTCCGTTCAGAGAAAAGGGAGCTGATGCTAGTAGGAGGTTCAGAGGACTCTTTAGTGATGGGGGTGCTTTTCTTAGATAACAGTGATGTTCTCCTTTAAATGTCAGGATTAGAGCCCGGGAGTTCTCCTTAGCTCAGCTTCTTCAGATAGCAGAAGTGACCAGGAGTACCAATTTGGTGTAGTGGTGAGGAGCGTGGACTCTAATCTGGGAGAACCGGGTTTGATTCCCCACTCTTCCATTTGCACCTGGCTGGATGACCCTGGGTCAGTCACAAGTTCTCTCAGAGCTGTTCTCTCAAGAGCAGTTCTGGAAAGAGCTCTCAGCCCCACCTACCTCACAGGGTGTCTGTTGTGGGGAGGGGAAGGGAAAGGAGATTGTAAGCCACTCTGAGACTCCAAGTGAAGGGCAGGGTATAAATCCAATCTACTCCTCCTACTACTTCCTTCTCTGCCTTTCTTTAAAAATGGACTATGCCCAGGGGTCATTTCCTACAGGAGCGCACAGGAGCAGAGCTCCGGCAGTAAGGAGCCCAGGGGGAGGGCACATGCAGCAAGCCCTGCTCCCAGCAGCCCTCAGTCAGAGCAAGAAGCAGCCAGGTATGTTGCAGAGCCCCCCCCCAGCCCACCTTCAGGTACAAGCTCTCCCTCCTCTGCGAGGGCAGATCTGCACATCCCCCCCAATAGCTAGCAATCCAAAACAGTCCAGTAGAGCCTGAGCGGTGGGTGTTGCCTTCTGACACACTTCCCGTGATGTCAGGGGGTGTGGCATATGCAAATAAGCTCTGCTAACGAGTTATGCTAATGAGCCCCTGCACCTCTTTTTCTACTAAATGACCCCTGACCATGCCTATGTATCTAAGGCAATGAGCCAAGATAACTAAGCTGAACCTCTGGCCTCAGAGGCAGTGAAGATCTAAATATCAGCTGCCAGATGTGGAAGGGTGTTCCATGCACATCCTGCTAGAAGCATCTATCTGGTGGGGATTCAGCTCTTGTGCTTTTCTCCCTTGGAATTAAGCTTCCACAGTGTTTGCATTGGATTTCCTGTGTCATGTGTATCAGGATGCACTTGGAATTAAAGGCACCCACCCTCCTTTTCAGCTAACGAGGCCCTTGCAACTGTGGTTCTTTTCATGGTTTTGGATGCATTGCAACTGGTAGTCCAGGGTGTCCAATATTCCTATCTCCAAATGGGGTGCATTATCAAGCCTACTATAAGAATTCAGGTTTGGCTTTCTTTTTTAAGAAATTCAGATTTGGCTTTCTGATACCATCACTGCCCTGAAACAGATGCATTGTCAATTCACAACATCAAGAGGGCACAGGAATTTCCCTGGGTTGAAGGGCTCATGCCAATTTTCTGGTACATACAATGTGAAGGACCTGAAGTCTTACGCAGCAGCTAGGTCTTATGCAGCATCTAGGCCAGTTTGTTGTAGTGGTTAGGAGCACGGAGAACCGGGTTTGAGTTCCCACTCCTCCACATGCAGCTGCTGGTGTGTCCTTTGGTCAGTCACAGTTCTCTCAGAGCTCTCTCAGCCCCACCTACCTCACAGGGTGTCTGTGGTAGGGAGGGGAAGGTAAAGGAGATTGTGAGCCTTTGGGTACTGAAGGGTGGGATATAAATCCAATCTCTTCAACCAGCTTAGTCCGACCTTCCAGCGACGGTACTGGGACAAAGGGACTCTGCCACCATCTAGAGTAGCCTTTGGCAATGCGGGTTCTATGGGGGCTGTCCATGAAGACTAAATAAGGAAAAGAAGAAAGGCTTGGGATAGGAAGGAGGCATGTTAGTGGGACTGCCAGCAGGCCCGGAGAAAAGGCCCTGCCCCTTCAGGGCAGATAAAGCTCTTCTTGGCATCACCCCGCAGGGCCCGTTCCGGTTCCAAGTCACCCTTCCTGTCCCCTTGCACCTGCCTGTGCATCCTTCTTCCGCCCTCCCAGAACCTGCAGTCATTGCTGCCCACCCGGCCTGCATGCCTTTCCCCTGCCACGGCCACGAGGAGTGCTGGCCTTTGGCTCACCACTCACACGCCCTGGTCCAGCAGTGCTGGGCAGCCTATGCAGCTGGAGGTACGAGTGGCAACGCCCCCACAAGCAGGCCCTCTGTGCAGGGATCAGAGGAGAGCAGGGAGTCGGCAGCTGTGCCCCCCCAAAAAAACCTGTGGGCCCTGGCTGCTGCCCCACCCCAGGGCATGCTGACGCCAGCCCTGATGGGCAATGAAATCCCATTAAAACCTCTGTTCAAAGGATAGGACACTTTTCTCCAGGCTTGTTGGCAACTCTACCTATTAGATATGGTCTTAGTTACAGAATATTTTTAAGGTTGTTATTATAACCGGGGGGGGGGTGTCTTTGGTTGTTGTCATGACAATGGAGTGTGGCAGGACAAAGCACTGGTGGTCAGAGAGAAGAAGAGACTGAATTTATACCCCCTGGCCCTTCACTCAGAGTCTCAGAGTGGCTTACAGCCTCCTTCCTTTCCTCTCCCTTGTGAGATAGGTGGGGCTGAGAGAGTTCTTTCGAGGACTGCTCCTGAGAGAACAGCTCTGAAAGAACTTCTGACTGACACAAGGTCACACCAGCAGCTGCATGTGAATGGGTGGGGAATCAAACCCACTTCTTCCAGATTAGAGTCCGCGCTCCTAACCACAATGCCAAACTGATAAAGAGCATCTGGATTGAGCCAGAATGCCTTTTGAAAAGGCTGGAGAGTTCTCAGTGCGTGTGTGTCTGGGTCAGTTTCTCTCTGAGCTTCTTTGGACCAGGTACGGTCTCTCAGACCTTATCCTGTGGGTTAATGTGATGCTTTCATGGCTATACTGTATTTACTTGAAAGAAAGAAAGAAAACCCTGAATGTAAGCCCCTCCCCCCCTTGGAATTCATGTGCAAATCAGCCCCAGGCATTGCTCCTTTGGCCCGATTGAAAATTGGCTCGATGTTCATGAGCTTTTTCCGTGAGCTTTTTCCGTGAGCTTTCAGTAAAGCTCACCCAGCTTCCAAGAGTTCCCTGCCAGCTCATAAGGTTGCCACATCTGGCCAGGTTGTGCCATGTGCATGGACAATGCAGCCGTGCCCCCGGGGACTGTGGGTTAGTTTCACCTTCCCTGTACCCACCACACAGCGCCAGTCATGGCAGAGATTAAAATAAATTATTTATTTTGTGTGAGGTGTGTGTGTGTTTGTGTGCACATGCGAGTACCTGGAAGTCATGGTTGACTTCTGGCGACCCCTAGTGGGGCTTGGATGTTTCAGAGAGGTGGCTTGGTATTGCCTGCCTGCGTCCCAGCCCGGGTATTCCTTGGAGGTCTCCGATCCAAGTACTTGCCAGGGTCGGTTCTGTTTAGCTTCTGAGATCTGACAAGGTCCCAGGTCAGGGCCCACCTCTTCCTTTCTTGATGCGTGTGCAGATCAGTAGACCAAGCCTTTGACCAGAGTTCTCCTGCCAAGAAGAACTCTATTGTATCTTTGAAATGCTAAATTCAGGTTAGGAACCCTTCAGTGTGTGAGAAACCCCTGCTCAGAATGTCTGGAAAGAAAGAAGAACCCCTTAAGACGCTTGAGCTGTTCTGGGAGGGCAGGTACCACAGCACAGCCCGGTCGGATCAGGTATTGGAAGCTAAGAGTGGGGTCGGTACTTGGATGGCAGACCAGCAAGGAAGACTCTGCAGCAGAAGACAATGGCCAACCACCTCTGCCTCTCACTGGCCTGGAAAGCCTCTAGGTGGGGCCGCCATAGATCGGTTGTGACTGGACGGCATGTGTGTCGCTATGCATGCCTGGCGGTGGCCAACGAAAAAGAGTCGTGGTCTGGCAGGCTTCTGGTTTAAACCTCATCTCAGCCACCAACTAGCTCGGAGACCTTTGGCAATTCACTCTCTTTCCAACCTGGTCTAAACATGCAGCAGCAAAATGCTGTGGTCATAGAATGGGCCACACCAGTTCTGGCTGCAGGCCAGCGATTATCTTGTTTACCATTTACACTGATGCATGAAGGTGCGGTCTACCAAAGCACACCCTTGGGGTCCAGCAAGATCAGTATTGTCTACTCAGACCGGCAGCTGCCATTCTCCAAGTCCTCAGGTCCATCACATGGCCTCCTACCTGATCACTTTAACTGCTGACTGAACCTGGGACCTCCTCCTGCATGCCAAGCAGATGCTCAGCCACAGAGTTTCTTCTGACCACTCTACCACACTGGCCCTCGTGTCAGTATCCTGGTTCTCTTGCTGCCCTGGTAGAGCTCCAACACGCCTCAGAGCAAGAAACACAGTTGAACCACTTGATGACTCACTCCTCCGGCCTCAGGTCAGGGCTGGCCGTTGAACTTCGGATTTACACTCCATCCCAGACAGACTAAACAACTCTCGGCTGCTTACAGGCCTCTCCCGGCCACTGCCTCGATGTGGTTCAGCCTAAATCAAGGCTGCAGGCCCATCCGTGGCTCACTTGCAGATGCACTCACTCCTGGCACATTCCTCCCCAGAGTTTAGCACGGTGGCACCCCTGCCTTGCTAGCTCCCTTTCCCTTTGCCCAAGTCAGTTTGGTGTAGTGGTTAAGAGCGGCGGACTCTAATCTGGGAGAACTGGGTTTGATTCCTCCCTCCTCCACATGCAGCTGCTGGGTGACCTTGGCCCAGTCAAATTTCTCTCAGAGCTGTTCTCGCAAGAGCAGTTCTCTCGGAGCTCTCTCAGCCCCACCTACCTCACAGAGGGTGTCTGTTGTGGGGAGGGGAAGGGAAGGAGACTGTAAGCCGCTCTGAGACTCCGAGTGAAGGGCGGGGTATAAATCCTCTTCCTCCTCCTCCTCTTCTTCTTCTTCCCTTCTGCTGGGAATGCCTGTGTCAGAGGTGAATCTTCTCTCCTCTTCACAGCCATTCTAGCTACACTAGACCTCTACACCTGACCGAACACAAGCTGAAATCAATGTATGATCACCAGCTCATGGGCATGGAGCCTATGCACGTAAGAAGCTCTCTCTCTCTATGATCAGGGACATATAAAAAGTAGCGTTCTTGGTCACGGGGAAGGAACCTACTGTGGACTGTATATTCCATAGGCAGGATGGGGTCAGTGCACTCAAGCTCACTCTTCTGCTATGTGCACTGATTCAATGTGTATAATGTGTGTAGGGGAGGGAAGACGGCACGGTACAGCCCAATTTCATCAGATCTCAGAAGCCAGGCAGGGTCAGGACGGATGAGGAACCACCAGCAAGGAAGACTCTGCAGAGGAAAGGCAATGGATGGCAAACCACCTCTGCCTCTCACTTGCCTTGAAAGCCCCTCGCTGGGATTGCCATAAGCCAGTTGCAATTTGATGGGACATACATACATAATGTGTGCAGGGGACCAGTGTCTACCCATACAGAGCTTATCTCCTCCTCCTCCGTACCTATATCACAGGCAATTCAATGCCAGCACTTTGCGCCCCCAGAGGGATAAGAGACACCTCTGCGTTTTTTGTGCTGAAAATTTTCCTGCAATCAGCATCTTAACATATTCTACCCAACCCTGTTCCGTGAGACAGAGGGCCAGATCTGGAGCTTTGGAGGCTGTTGGATGCCTTCTCTCTTCTGCCTGGTGGACCAGTTTATTTATGTGCCACTATCCTTAATATAACTTTGGCAGATATTATACAGTAAACATAATATCCAGTGAAGATCACCATTCATTTCATCAGCATTTGGCTCAGCCAAAAGGCACATTCCTGCACTGAAAAAAACAACAACAGATCTGCGTTGGCAGCCTTCCTGGAGAGCAACACCCCAGGGATGGATCTCCAGCTGCCCAAGAAGGCCTGACCTGTCATTTTGACCCAGGACGAGTGAAGTAATGTGAGCACATCCTTAGTTCCTAACACTTTAAACATTTTACTATAACATGTCATTACACTTCTTTACACTACATTCATTACTCCACATAATATAGTATTCCCTCCCTAATTTCATTCCCCAGGGTGCTATAACGTAAAAATGATGGCATTTCCATTGTTAATTTTTCCCTCCACATTTTCTCATCTGGTTTCTCTTGTGGAGCACAACCTCAGCGTTTTGGCACCGGGGACGACTGTTTGCTTCTCAGAGCCAGCTGTGGTCAAGAGGAGGGTTCAGCTCAGGACTGTTTCCCGGTTTGGGGGGGGCGGACATAGAGTTTCCCGGAGCCCCCACCATCCTCCCCTCGTGCCTTCCTTCTTCCCCACCCGTCTGCCTGCCTCCTGCATGCCTGCGCGCCCTTCTGAGCCTTCCCACGGCCAGTGCTCACAGCCGACTGTGCTGCCTGTAGCCCCTTCACCAACGGAAACATCGGGGAGTGTGGGTGGTGGAGTGCCAGCGGGTGGGTACAGGGTGACAGTACCCGGGGCCTTGGCAGCTGCCCCACCTGAGGGAATGCTGATGCCAGCCCTGGTTCAATTGCCCAACAGTTTGGTTCGCAAGCTCTCTGTAAGCTGCAAATCAGTGTAGGTGAATATTCGACAAACAATTTGTTTCCAAACGGTTTGCATATGTTCGAATAGCTGACATCTGCAACAAGGAGCTGTTTGCACATGCAGGCCTTTATACTATGGTTGCCTGGTCCCTCTTGGCAACCAGGGGGGCATGGGAGGGAGGAAAAAGGAAGGCCCAGGCCACATTGCCGCTGTTGCAGAGGAAGTGATGTCATCACACTGTGATGTCCAGAGACATTCTGGTATTTGGGCAAAAGCTCTATGGTAAAAATGGCTTCTACCGTAGAGTTTTTGTCCAAATACCAGAGTGTTGCCCATGATGATGTCATTTCCTGTGCAATGCCGGCGACATGGCCTGAGCCGCCTTCTTTCTATTCGTAAGTCCTCCTGCTGGCTAGCTGATCGGTGACTGGGGGGGGCACGGGCTGGTGGCAGGGGATCCTCGCCTCCACTGGTGGGTCTGATGACCCTACCTCATACTGCTTCCCTGCATCTCCCCCACACATTGTCTCCACTTCCCCCTCCCATCCACTGTTGGCCATATCATTTAAATAAACAGTGAAGTGAACACATATAAGTGTCTCCCACTGTCCCTGTCATGATTCTAGGACTGTTGTGGGGAGGGGAAGGGCAAGGAGATTGTGAACCACTCTGAGACTCCTTCGGGTAGTGAAGGGCCATGGGGTACAGATCCAATCTCCTCTTCCTCCTCCTTCTGTTTTGTGTTTCCTGAAGTTGAATATAAGTATGGCGAAGAAAGCCTCGGTCAGTTTAATTTCAGGTTCCTAGGCTGGGAGCTTCAGACCTGTGGACCTACAAACTTACCGTGGTTGAGTGTACTGAGAATGGAACCGATCAAGGCTTTAGTAGGGGGCGTAAACTTCTCAGTTTCCTGTGGGGCAGGAGGGCCATGAGGTGGACCCAGCCCAGGCTCATACTTTGTAATCTATGTTAAATTATTAGAATATGAAATTATTTATATCCCCTAAACCATACGCCTTCAACAATTAATGATGTGCCCCCACTGAACTTTACACCTCGCATTTAGTAACTAAGAAAGCCTTATTTCATCACTAATACAGTGGATGAGCGCTTTGGGGGAGACAGCCTAAGAAGGTCCAGGGGTCGTTTCGTAGAAAAAGAGCTAGGGGGACTCATTAGCATAACTCATTAGCATATGCCACACCCCCTGCCATCACCGGAAGTGTGTCATAAGGCCACACCCCCTGGCATCACCAGAAGTGTGTCATAAGGCCACACACCCCGCCCCCAACCGCCGGCCTTGCAGCTCCCCTGCC
>NW_015163633.1:210930-283086 GCF_001447785.1 Gekko japonicus | reverse complement strand
GGGCCCGGTGGTGGACCTGCAAGGCCGGCGGGAGTGCGAGGAAGCCCCGCGAAGGCCCTCCCTGGCCCCAGGCAGGCAGGGGTGGGGAGAGGCAGGGAGGAAGCAACTTACCCTCCCTCTTCTCCTGCCTCCTCCTGGCTGAATGAGGGCCGGAAGCGGGGCGGCCGGAAGCAGGGGGCGGGGCTTCGTCATGTGCCCCGCCCCCCCATACCTCACCCGGGGGAACTGCAATCCCCCCCGAAATGACCTCTGAGCAGGTCTACTCAGAAGTAAGTTCCAAACGACAATCAAAACTGCAATACAAAGCCAAGAGCGCCCGTAGCCAAAGAGCACGGTTTGAGATGGGGAGTGCCCATGCAGGGCGAGAGTAACCGGGAAGTCGGTTGGCTGGGATCACCCATTTGACTGACACAGGAGGCCGTGCTCCCGCTCTCACCTGGATTTGCTTGCCTTCAGTGATGTCATCCTGCAGCTAGATCCGATTGGCTGCATAACCACTGTGATGTCATCATGTCCACTATATGATCGCTGATTGGATAGGGACCACTGTAGGAAGCAGAAAGAAATGCTAAAGTAGTGGAAAATAGCAGTTCCAGCAGAAAAGGCAACAGGCCAAAGAAGCTTTAGAAGGCTAAATATTAAAGGACTTAGAGGAAAATATTTTGGCTCTTCCAAAAGCTCTACCATTGGTCTGGAATAAGAACAGGCAAACATTTGGCACAACCTTATTAAATATAGCAAGACCCTGGCAACTCAATGGCATTTACCCAAGTTCTTAACTCACATATGAAATTGCTAAAATCTGTATCACTAAAGTCAGCCTTCTTTGTAATGGGCTGAAAAGGAAGTGAATTTAAAACCTTTTTATTTAAAGGGTCTAGTAAAGATCCAGGAAATTACAGGTCTGCGAACCTAACCTCCCAGGCCAAATTGGTGTATAGAAGGCTAAATAAGGCCGGAATTTATAAACGTATAAAAGAATGAGACAAATGAGAAATAATAAAATGCATGCCTTCGCTAAACTTTTCTTTGAGAGTGTCAATAGGCATATGGAAAGTGATTGGGGGGGGACGGACTTATACCTCTTCTCACATTATGGAGGAGCACAGAGGTTGCATCTGGTGTACCCATCCTGGGTTAGATGTAACACAATATCATGTGAGAGACAGGTTCATTGTATTCCATGCGTGTGTGGTGCCTGATTAGGATCAGGTCCATGGTCTTAAAGGGGTCCTCCGCCTCCCACCCTGCACCAGTTTCCTAACCTGGAACAGGCTGGGGTGAAACCTATGTGTACCCTTGGGAATTCATGTGTTCCCCCAGACCAGCACCCCCTGGGACCGTTTCAGGTCCTTGCTAGCACAGAATGCAACCGTTTAGAGCCAGTTTCTTCCCAGTAGTACAATTCTATATGCTAACTAAGTTATAAATGATGCATTTAATATTAAAAAGAAATTTAGGCTTGATAAGTAAGTAACTATTGTTTCAATCTCTGCCCCCCCTTTCATTTTTTTCCGGGAAAAAGGGGGGAAACGTCTGCAGGTCTTAGTTGTGAACTGTCACTATTTTTAGTTCCTATATCTACAGGAATGTCCATGCCTTGTCCCCAAAAGCTTATGCTGGAATAAAAGTTTGTCTGGTCCCGCTCTTCAAGGTACCACTAAACTCCTGTTTGTTTTCACAAAATATCAAGGACAATTTATAAAGATTTATCAAGAATAAAATCCACTGAATGAAATGGCCCATGTTGTTCCATTTTGCATATCAGTTCATGAATAGTGACCATTACAGTCCAT
Source organism: Gekko japonicus (assembly GCF_001447785.1). Taxonomy (NCBI): domain Eukaryota; kingdom Metazoa; phylum Chordata; class Lepidosauria; order Squamata; family Gekkonidae; genus Gekko; species Gekko japonicus. The sequence continues at coordinate 281,290 of NW_015163633.1, read as the reverse complement.
TCTACCACATCATCTGTCTCCCACCAGGAGGAGATCTCAACAATGAATTCTTCAGTTCCATAATGAATTTCTTGGCTCAACAACAAGCCGGTCTAAGTGGCCCATTTCATCTACACACATGGACTTCTCAAACAAGGTACTAAACTTTATTCATAGACACAGGGCTCCCATAGTATATTTGCAGTATGTTTACAATAGTTTCTAGTATATGTTATTGGAATTCAAAGGAGTATTTCAAATGTCAAGGGTATTTTCTACTGATGAACCAGCCTGTTCTCAACAATGGACAGGCCCCACCTGGAGTATTGTGTCCAGTTTTGGGCACCACATTTTAGGAAGGATGTTGACGAGCTCGAGCGTGTCCAGGATGGTGAGAGGGTTGGAATCCGTCTTATGAGGAAAGGCTGAAAGAGTTGGGTATGTTTAGCCTGGGAAAGAGAAGGCTTAGAGGGGACATGATTGCAGTCTTCAAGTGTTTGAAGGGCTGTCATGTAGAAGATGGAGCAGATCTATTCTCTCTCGCTCCGGATTGCGAGACTAGATCTAATGGGTGGAAATTACAAGGGAGTTGTTACCGGCTAAATATCAGGAGAAACTTTCTGACTGTAAGGGTGGTTGAGCCGTGGAACAGACTGCCTCGGGAGGGGGTGGAAGCTCCTTTGCTGGACGTTTTCAAGCGGAGGCTGGATGACCATCTTTCGGGTATGTTGTAGGGCTTTCTTTCGGCTGTGCTCCTGCAGCGTGCAGGGGGTTGGACTAGATGACCTGCAAGGTGCCTTCCAACTCTAACATTCCATGATTCTATGATTCTATGGACATTTATACTAAAAAGTACTTCTTTCAGTTCCAGTATTATACTGGAGAAGACTCTTCCTGTAAAAGACCTTCTACCTGCACCCCACCCCCTCATGAGGCTGGAACGTGGCCCTTGCAATGAAAGGGCAGAGTTACCCGTGTAGGTAAGATGGCTGCCGTCTGGAGTGGCTGGTTTAAAATGTTCCCCCATCAGGTTTAATTAGGAGCTGTCGCTCCAGAAAGGGGCTGGCGGGGGTACTACTCACTGGGTTCAATGGGGCTCCCTCATTTGCTGGACTACAGTTTCCAGCTGCCCAAGGACAAAAAGTGCAAGGAAAGAGGGACCGTCCCAAGGGGTGGGGCAGCATTAATCCAAGGGGGAGGCCAGGCTCCTGCTGCCTGTGCTGACCAGCCTGACCAGGCCACAAGCCAGCAGAAATTCAGCCATTCAACAGCCAGCTGGTTTGGGGACTGACTGGGAGTCTCCCTGCTCTCTTGGGCAAGAGAGGGAGGCCGAAGCAGAGCCGGTAGGGCTGCCAAGTCCCCCCGGGGGGCGGATTTCCCCCCCGCTTTGGAGGCCCCGGGGGAAACCCCACCCCGCCCAGCTGCCCCAAGGCCAAAAAGTGTGGGAAAACAAGGACTGTCCCAATGGGTGGAGCAGCATCAATATAGACTGCAGCCCATCCAGGGAGAAGGCAGTCTTCATTCCTGGAAGAAGAAATTCAGCCACTCCACAGTCGGCTGAACTGGGGAATGAATGAAAGTTTCCCTACTCTCTTGGGCAAGAGAGATAGGCTGAAGTAGAGCCAGCGGCCGGTCCAAGAAAAGATCCAATCCTGAGCCCACATCCTCCAGAGGTAGAGAGTATTATGTGTGGGGAAAGAGGATTGTGTTTAACCCCTGTGGGTTCATAGCGTGTGCTTACTCCTACAGTTGTGCCTTATTCATTTAGCGTGTGTGTCCTCCATAAGTGTGTAAATAATTAAATAAATTGGATGTGAGGGCGATCTGGCTGCGACATCTGTCACCCCGTTGATCACCAGGGTTGATTCGGCTGATCTGGCTGGCTAGGCGGATGTCCCCTGCCTCCCTCACTGTTCCATGTGCATCCCTCCCGAAGCTGCGCGCTCGGTCGAAGAGGACGACTATCCCGGGTAGAAGGAGTGTACTGTTCTTCGGTCAAGGGTTAAATAAATCCTTTTGTTTGGACTAATAGTCGGCATTGTGCTCTGACCACATAGTCATAAGAACATAAGAACATAAGAGACGCCAATGTTGGATCAGGCCAAAGGCCCATCCAGTCCAACACTCTGTGTCACACAGTGGCCAGAAATACCAGTGCCATCAGGAGGTCCAGCAGTGGGGCCAGGACATTAGAAGCCCTCCCACTGTTGACCCCCCCCCCAAGCACCAAGAAGACAGAGCATCACTTGCCCCAGAGCCCCTAGCTATACCTTGTGGCTAATAGCCACTGATGGACCTCTGCTCCATATGCTTATCTAATTCCCTTTTGAAGCCGTCCATGCTTGTAGCACCCACCACTTCCTGTGGCAGTGAATTCCATGTGTTAATCACTCTTTGGGTGAAGAAGTACTTCCTTTTATCCGTTCTAACCCGACCGCTCTGCAGTTTCATGGAGTGCCCACGAGTTCTTGTATTGTGAGAAAGGGAGAAAAGTACCTCTTTCTTTACCTGCTCTTTCCCATGCATAATCTTATAAACCTCGATCATGTCACCCCTCAGTCGTCTTTTCTCCAAGCTAAAGAGCCCTAAGCGCTTTAACCTTTCCTCATAGGGAAAGTGTTCCAACCCTTTTATCATTCGAGTTGCCCTTTTCTGCACTTTTTCCAAAGCTATAATATCCTTTTTAAGGTGTGGTGCCCAGAACTGCACACAGTATTCCAAATGAGGTCTCACCATTGATTTATATAGGGGCATTATTATATTGGCTGATCTGTTTTCAATACCCTTCCTAATAATCCCCAGCATAGCATTGGCCTTCTTTATTGCAGTCACACACTGTCTCGACATTTTCAGTGAGTTATCCACTACAACTCCAAGATCTCTCTCTTGCTCAGTCTCTGCCAGTTCAGACCCCATCAATGTGTATTTATATTTAGGATTTTTGGCTCCAATGTGCATCACCTTGCACTTGGCCACATTGAACCCCATTTGCCATGTTGACGCCCACTCGCCCATCCTTGACAGATCCCCTTGGAGTGCCTCACAATCCTCACTGGTTTTCACCACCCTGAACAACTTTGTATCATCCGCAAATTTAGCCACTTCACTGCTTACTCCCATCTCCAAATCATTAATGAACAAGTTAAAAAGCAGTGGACCAAGTACTGATCCCTGCGGTACCCCACTGCTTACCACCCTCCACTGAGAAAATTGCCCACCTACACTCACTCTCTGTTTTCTATGAACTAGCCAGTTTTTGATCCATAAAAGGACTTGTCCTTCTATCCCATGATTTTTGAGCTTACTTAGGAGCCTTTGATGAGGAACTTTATCAAAAGCTTTCTGGAAGTCAAGGTAAATAATATCTATTGGATCCCCCTTGTCCACATGTTTGTTCACCCCCTCAAAGAACACTAACAGGTTAGTGAGACAAGATCTTCCCTTACAGAAACCGTGCTGAGTCTGCCTCAATAGGTTTTGTTCATCTATGTGCCTACTAATTCTTTCCTTAATAATGGTTTCCACCAATTTACCCGGTATCGACGTCAGACTGACTGGCCTGTAATTTCCCGGATCTCCTCTGGAACCCTTTTTAAAGATGGGAGTGACATTAGCTACCTTCCAATCCTCAGGAATGGAGGCAGATTTTAAGGAAAGATTACATATCTTTGTCAGGAGATCTACAAGTTCACATTTGAGTTCTTTCAGAACTCTCGGATGTATGCCATCTGGGCCTGGTGATTTTTCAGTTTTTAAGTTGTCTATCAGTTTTAGGACCTCCTCTCTCGTCACCTCAATCTGACTCAGGTCTTTCAACACCCCTCCTGAAATCAGTGGTTCTGGAGTGGGCAAGCACTTCTCATCTTCCACAGTGAAGACGGAGGCAAAAAATGCATTTAGCTTCTCAGCCATTTCCCTATCATCCTTCAATACTCCTTTTACCCCTTGGTCGTCCAAGGGCCCCACTGCCTCCCTGGCTGGTTTCCTGTTTCGAATGTATTTGAAGAAAGTTTTATTGTTGGTTTTTACGTTTTTTGCTATATGCTCCTCATATTCCCTTTTTGCCTGCCTGACCTCAGACTTGCATTTTATTTGCCATAGCCTGTGTTCCGTTTTATCAGCCTCACTGTGACTAGCTTTCCACTGCTTAAAGGAATTCTTTTTACTTTTTACAGCCTCCATTACTCTGTTTGTTAACCATGCAGGCTTTTTCCTATACCTGTTTGTGCCTTTCCTAACCTGCGGAATATATATTTTTTGAGCTTCTAGGATCGTAGTTTTAAATAGATCCCAAGCTTCCCCAATTGTTTTGACCCTTTCTACTTTTCCTTTCAGTTTCCTCCCCACGTGTCCCCTCATATCAGTCCTCCCTGCTCAGCACATTACACATGGCAAAGGAAGACCAAGGAAGCTAAACAGGCCCAAATTGGAGGGGTTGCCAACTCTCCAGGGGGCACCCAAAGATTAAGGTATTTACTTCCCAAGATTGGGGGATCAGCCAGAGGGGTCTCACTGTCACACTAGGAAGGTGGTGTAAATTCAGTGAGTGGTGGCAGCGACTGAGGAAAGGAAATAGTCCCACCAGACAGGGTGGGCAGGCGAAAACAGGGGCTTCCAAGCCACCGAACGGCTGCTCAGTCTCCCAGGGCTGAGGGCGGGTCCCCGTTTCGCCACAGCACTGTTAACCCTTTGCTGGGGAATGTACCCCAGAGGCAAAGGCACTTTTCTCCCCTGGGCTTCTCCTGAGCCACCAGAGATGGCCACCATCAACCCTGTGGATGTTCAGACATACTTAAACGGCTCTGCCAGGGCCTCAGAGCAACTGTCCTGTCATCTGAACATCGTTCTTTGGTTCTTCTTGTTCCAGACCCTGCTCTCCAACTTCATCATCATGGGAATCTTCTCAGCAAGACCCTTCTGTTAAAGCACCAGCGTCACATGCTGCTGGTTTCAGTCCATTCTAAGAGAGGTGACAATGTCCCATGCCATGTTTGAACATCCTCCAGCATTCAAGGAAACTAGTTCTGCTCAAGTTCAAGCTTGAGAGACAGTCTGGTGTAGTGGTTAAGAACACGGTCTCTAATCTGGGAGAACCGGGTGTGATTCCCCACTTGCAGCTGCTGGATGACCTTGGGCAAGCCATAATTCTGGCAGAGCTGTTCTCTCAAGGACAGTTCTGGAAAGAGTTCTCTCAGCCCCACCTACCTCACAGGGTGTCTGTTGTGGGGAGGGGAAGGGAAAGGAGTTTATAAGCCGCTCTGAGACTCCAAGTGAAGGGAGGGGTATAAATCCAATCTCCTCCTCCTCCTCCTCTTCTTCTTCTGGAGTTTGTAAGCTGCTCTGAGACTCCTTTGGGTATTGAAGGGTGGGGTATAAATCCAATCTCTCCTCTTCTTCTTCTTCTTCCATTGGACCAGAGATCTCCAGATCTAACTACAGGAAATGCTCAGGATTCTAAATCCACTATTCTCCTCTGAGTGTCAGCGGTGGTGGAGGAGAGTCACAGCTGACGTAGGGCAATCCTGTAGGGTTTTCAAGGCAAGAGACATTCAGAGGTGGTTTTGCCCATTGCCTGCCTCTACATAGTGACCCTGGACTTCCTTGGTGACCTCCTATCCAAGGACCAACCTGGGCCAACCCTGCTTAGCTTCTGAGATCTGACGAGATCCAGGCTAAACCGATCCATTCAGGTCAGGGATAAATAATTAAGTGCCCTCAAGCCACGAGAGACTTATGGCGACCAGTGTGGTCTTCAAGGCAAGAAGTGGTTTGCTATTGTCTGCCTTCACAGGGCAACTCTGGGCTTCCTTGGTAGTCTCCTGTTCGAGTGCTAACCGGGGCCAACCCTCCTTAGGCTCTGAGATTGGACGAGATCAGGCTACCCTGGCCCATCCGATAGCAAAGATGTTCCTACATTGGCAAACTGGATAGTGGTCAAAACTGGAGAAGGGATATTTGGACGTACCTCAAAGACATTAACGACAGGAGAAGGTTTTACTTGGGTAGCTACTGAAAAGTACTGGGTTCGATACATCAGGATGCGGACCACGACATCCAATAAGACGCGTTTATTAGTACTTAACACATGGAACAACAACTAACGTCTGGATGGCCAACTTTATACAATTGTGGAGAGACACCCCTAGGTCCTATTGGCAGATTTGAACTTCCTGCCAAGGTCCCTATTGGCTCCTTATTAGTAGTCCAGGAGCCTAGCCCCTATTGTCTTCTGGACTGAAGCTCTAGCTGCCTCTGGCTGGCGTCAGGCAGCATCTGAAGACATAACAGCTACCTCAAGTGCCAGTCCAAAAGTCCTTTTAATGTGGGTCCAAGGACACAGGATGCACCTAAATAAATAGATTTAAAGGGGGAAATGAAGTTCACCGTTGATAATCTGTGCTGAACGAAACACTAATGCCAGCCTAACCATTTTTGCCTGTTGCGCCAGAAGCAATTCCGCCTTTCTGACCCATTTTTGCCAGTACGAAGCCAGAGGAGAGCAGCTACGGATTTCTAATAATTTCTTTTCAGTCGGTATTTCCTGAGCGGTGTCATGTGCAAAGTGAAATCACCTGGACGGTGTGTCTCTAAAAGCCAGAGAAGTGCACAGTGCAGCAGCGGCCATCCTTGCAGTCAATAGCAATTTCCACACGTGGATCGATACCCTCTGATGGCCGCATAGCTGGCTGCAAAGATCAGTTCACATACAATTCTGGGAGGAGGGCCCAGGCAGGAAAAGAGGAATCGGTTTAATGATTGCAGGATTCAAAAGGCTTCACTCTTGTCGGCTTGCTCTTTTTTCTTTTCTTTTCTTTAATGAAGAAGCACTCTATCTTTATAATTGGAATTTTCAAGTGCCGTCTTACTTAGTGACACTGGTTTCCCTGCAGGGGGAGGTCAAAGGAACAATTTGGGGGGGAAAGCAATGAATGGTGCCTCCGTAAGGGCCCTTCATTTATTGGAAGGGACCAGTCAGGAATCTTCAGAGACTGGATTTATACCCCATGGCCCTTCACTACCCAAAGGTCTCAGAGGGGCTTACAAACCCTTTCCCTTCCCCTCCCCACAACAGAAACTCTGTGGGTTAGGTGGGGCTGAGAGAGCTCTTTTGAGGACTGCTCTTGAGAGAACAGCTCTGAGAGAACTTATGACTGACCCAAGGTCATAACAGCAGCTGCATGTGGAGGAGGAGTGGGGAATCAAATCCTGTTTTCCTACATTAGGGTCCTCACTCTTAACCACTACACCAAACTAACCTGAAATAGACCTGAAAACCCCAATATGGCTGTAGTTACGATTGGATGTATTCATTGTATCAGTATTGCAGGACATTAAAATCTAAACTGCACACCGACTGCAATGGCAGCAAAGATGGGGAGTGGTGAACTGGAACACCGTCAAAAGACCGTTCCATTCATTGCAGGCACGTCGTATCATATCTGAAACGTGATACCTTCTCTTGACAGCCAGAAGCCTCTTGGTTTATTACTCTGAAATCATGGCTGCAGCCCTTTGAATATGGTTGCCAGTCTCCAGGCGGTGGTTGGAGATCTCTCGGAATTACAACTGGCCTCCAGGTAACCCACATCAGTTCCCCTGGAGAAAATGGCTGCTTTGGAGGGTGGACTCTGTGGCACTGTACCCCACTGACATCCCTCCCCTTCCCAAATCCCACCCTCCCGATGCTCCGCCCCTTAAATATCCAGGAATTTCCCAACCCAGAGCTGGCAAACCTGCCTTCAAAGCATGGCTATTACCAATGGCTGTCAGGTATGTCTGAATATGGTGATACAGCTGCAGAGGTATCTGGATGAGGCTTCCGTGTTAGATCCCTTCCAGTCCGGCTTCCGCCCGGGACATGGGACAGAGACAGCGCTGGTCACCCTTACTGATGACCTCCGGAGGCATCTGGATCGGGGCGGTTTGTTAGTGTTGCTGTTGCTCGATCTGTCAGCTGCATTTGATACAGTCGACCATCAGCTACTAGCCCACCACCTCACCGACATGGGGGGATACGGGGCTTGCCTGGCAGTGGCTTGTTTCCTTTCTCCAAGGTCGGGGACAAAGGGTGGTGCTAGGGGAACGACAGTCCTGGAGGCACCTACTTGAGTGTGGAGTGCCTCAGGGGGCGGTGCTTTCCCCGATGCTCTTCAATATCTACATGCGCCCCCTCACCCAGATTGCCCGGAGGTTTCGGCTGGGATGTCACCAGTACGCTGATGACACCCAGCTCTATCTGATGTTGGGCAGTCAGTTGGACTCCAGATCTGGACCAGGCATTGCATGCCATAGCTGGTTGGCTCAGGCTGAGTCAGCTGAAGCTAAATCCGGTGAAGACGGAGGTCCTGTGCCTGAGTCAGGGCAGTTCGGGGTTGGGGCTCCCACTCCTGGCCTTCGACGGGGAGCCATTGGTGCCTGCGCCGGTGGTTAGGAGTTTGGGAGTGCTCCTGGAACCCTCCCTGGCAATGGAGGCCCAGGTAGCAGCCACTGCTAAGTCGGCCTTCTACCACCTCCGGCTGGTTTGGCAGTTGGTAATTGTAATGCTCTCTACATGGGGCTGCCCTTGGTGCAAATCTGGAGGCTGCAGCTAGTGCAGAATGCCATGGCCAGGTTGTTGATGTGTCTCTCTAGATGGGAGCACATCTGGCCGGTGCTGAAGGCGCTGCACTGGCTGCCAATATCATACCGAATTCGCTTCAAGGTGCTGGTACTTACCTTTAAAGCCCTATATGGCCAGGGTCCAACATACCTGAGGGACCGCCTTTCCCTATAAATACTCCAGAGGGCACTATGGTTGAGGTGCAACATTGACTGGTTAATTCCAGGCCCCAGAGAGGCCAGGCTTGCGGCTACTAGAGCCAGGGCCTTCTCAGTGGCGGCTCCTTACTGGTGGAATGACCTCCCAGAGGAGATCAGGGCCCTGCGGGATCTTGTGCAGTTCCGCAGGGCCTGCAAGACGGAGCTCTTCCACCAGGCCTTCAATTAGGAGCCGCACACATGACCATCAATGACCACTATTAATATCTGTGGTGGAGGCTGGCTGCAGTGAGATTGAGCCAAACCGCCTAGGAGCCTGTAATCGCCTGAGCCTACATGACCTGTTACGCCATCTTGGTTACTAATCACTGAGTGCACTATTCGGCAATCGTCAATTGTTTAAATGTTTTAATAGTGTTAAACGTTTTAAGTTATAAATGTTTTAACTGTATATGCCAGGCAATGTGAGCCACCCTGAGCCCGCTTGCGGGGAGGGCAGGTTATAAGTACAACAAATAAATAATAAATAAATAAATATGTCCCCTAGCTATACTGGGTATCAGATCATCCAAACAAATCTAGGGCTCATCTGGGTTATGATCCTCTCATGGTGAGATCTTCACAGGGCTCTTGATCCCGTAATCCATATGTAGGGATGGGCATGAACATATTAGTGCGGTTCGCTTTGGAAGGTGATTCCCACAGCGAATCAATATTTACCGGGCGCCATAAAGATCTTTGAAACCAAAATTCTCCCTCAATTATTATATGGCATTCCCGTTTGGATAACAGGCTTTTATAGCAATCTTGAAAGACTGCAGGCCTGTCTTTTTCGCCAACTTCTAGGTGTTCCTGTGTTCCATATTTCTCTCTTTGTTTAGAATTTGGCCAATATTTTATAGATACTAAATGTTGGTTATTAACTTTTAAATATTGGTTGAAAATACACTTCAGATCGCCACCAAATTCTTTAATCTCACATTTTAAAAATAACGCTTATAGCATAACCTGGTTGGCATATATTGAGAAGAAAATTAGTCAAATCGGCTTCTCCTCAGAATATTTCTAGTCACTGGATGAAGTCTCTATTTTCCAGATTATCAAATGGAGACTGCTTGACCTTGAACTTCAAATGTTATGTCTTGCACAATTTCGCATATTTTCTCAGGCTCAGTTAAGTCTCCCAATTCAATATGGCCAGATGGCCCATTACGGCTCTTTCATGGAGGAACCATCCATCTGGGTGAAAACTATGGGGTCAGGTAGTTTCTCCATAGGGGCACCCAACCCCTGCCATAGGGGCACCTGGGAAGGATTGATTAAGTCTCTGGCGCACCCCAGAGAGCATGCAGACGGATGTGTGTGCCCAACTCCGGGTTCATCACAGTCACAGTCATGAAAGGGGGGGTAGTTGCTCACCGTGCGTGGTGCAGGGGGAGGTTGGACCTGCTGCTCTGCACCACTCACAGCAGGTCCCGGCCTTTTCCCGCCGGCCCTTCATCTCCACTGCTGGTTGAACTGGACCCCTCCTCGTCTATCCCGAACTGAAGAACTCGTTGCACCTTCATGTTGGTGGGCCCTTTCTTTAACAGGATGTCTAGACGCTTCTTCCCCCCTTCCTTACCAGGAACCAGTGGCCCCACCACTCCCGGGCAATCAATGGTGAAGTGCCCAGCCTCCCCACATCGGAGGCAGAGACCTTGTTTCATTCTGAGGTCTCTGGTACCATCCTTGGGCCTCGGTGGCTTTGGTTTGGTCCCCGTGACCTGCGGGCGGGATCCCAGGGATGGCCCATCGATTTTAATCATCTGAAGGTGCGCCAGGCGATGGATGTCCAGCAGCGACTCCTCCACTGTCTGGGTGAGCTTGACTTACAAACCGAGAGGGTCAAGCTACAAACTATATTGTACAAAAATACTACCTTGATGGAAGTGACACACATCCTGACTAATGGAATCTTTGACACCAGAATAATCTGAAAAATTGGTATGGCTACTATTTAGGGCCTACGATTTATGGCCTACAATACAAACTTGTAGCAATTGCAAATGCAAAAGCATATAAGAAAACAACATCTGGTCATATATATGTGTGTCTATATATATATATATATATAAATTTCTTATGTGTACATTTCTGGATGTGTGTCATTGTAATATAAAGAATATTGACCACTGAGGAAGGCCTGAAGGGGCCAAAATGCATATGGTCCTTAGGTCAAAAGATTTTACCCACCAATTGTATTAGAATAATAACTAACTTGGTTGTATAAGCCTTTTAAGCCTGAAACTTAGACTATTTCTTTTAACCGCTGTATGTTTTAGTTATGTGTACACCCTAATAAACATTTTGATTTTTTTGTATAATATAGTTTGTAGCTTGGGTCATGGCGACCAACGTAGTCGGCGCGGTCACCGGGGTGGTCGTCAGCATGGGTTGCTCCTCAGCCGAGGTAACAGCGACCTCCTCTTCTCTGCTCATCTTGCGAGTTGCGGGTAGAGGCTACATGATTCCTGACACTCTATGTCAGGTATTCCAATAACTCAGCACCAACACACAGGACCTAAGTAGGTTCAGTTTGTTGATCAGAGTAGAGGACACTCCAGGAACTTCTGTGTCAGGAATAACATAAAGCAGTTATACCCCAATCATACAAGACCCCCTGATGAGCAGAGGCCAATGAGCGCGGGGAAAAGCTAAGGGACCCAGTGAGGGTGGGAGACTGGCAACGGAGGCAGGACAGATAAACCAGGCACTCAAGGCAACAGGGAGAAGAGAGCTGCAGGGGAAAGCGGGGTGGCAAAGCGCAAGCGCACAGCCCACACATTCCAGCGCATTAGGCATCCCATGGCGGTGTCAACTGACAGACGGGGTATAAATCCAATCTCTTCTCTTCTAAAGTGCATCAGCTTGAAGCCAATTTATGGTGACCCCAGCAAGGGGCTTTCCAGGGAAGTGAGAAGCAGAGGTGGTTGGCCATTCCTTGCCTTCCTCTGCAGAGTCTTCCTTGGTGGCCTCCTTTCCAGGTACTGAGCCTGCTTTACTTCCGAGGTCTGATGAGATTGGGCCACACCATGCTGCCTGAAGGCAGCATAAAATAGCACAAATACAAGTCATAATAAAGTAGACGTAAAATTGTATTAGGACCAGTGTTCCCTCTAAGCTGAGTTAGTGTGAGCCAGCTCATAGATTTTTAGCCTCTGACTCACACATTTTTGTCTTAACTCAGGAAGGATGACTCCAGAGCAAACTAATTTATGTAGCAGCCAAATCCCTCGCTCACAACTTTATTGCCAGTAGCTCACAAACTAGAATTTTTGATCACAAGACTCCACAGCTTAGAGGGAACATTGATTAGGACTACAAGTCGTTTAACGCCCCCCCCCCAAACCTAATCTCCTTAAAAGTGTGGTGACATTTTCAATCAACCATAGAAAGGTCTGGCTCAGAAGAAAGTGTTCCAGCAAATGCACGAAAGCCTCCAGTCTCCCTGGGAAAGGAGTTGCTTAGCATGGGGGTCACGTATACCACCAATCTCCAGGTGGTGGCCAGAGGTCTCCCGAGATTCCAACTGATCTCCAGGCGGTAGGGATCAGCTCACCTGGAGAAAATTGCTGCTTTGGAATGTGGGCTCTCTGGCATTATGTCCCATTGGACTCTTTGGCATTGTGTCCAAACCCCACCCTCCTCAGGTTCCACTGCAAAATCTCCAGGTATTTCCCAGTTTAGAGCTGCCAACCCTAGACTGAGAAGGCTTTGCTGAAAAAGGCAGTTTTACATCTGACCATGGTAGCACTGGAGCACGGAGCTTCCAGATTTTAATCTCTGAGCTGGCACATTCATATGTTTAAAAATATTCAAGACTCCTCTGAGAATGGAGGTAAAGGAAGAGGAAATGTATTGTTTGGCTTCAATGAAGGTCAGGGTAGTAATTAGTGCATACAGCCACACAAGCAACTGTAAAATTCTTACCTGGAATGACAAGGGAAAGGTGGATTTACATGTTTTAGACACCTTGAGCCAACAGGGAAAATGAGGTGAATGAATGAATCTTTGTCTCTGTTCTGGGGAGAACCACCAGGTCCTCTCTAGAAAAAGTCTGAATCATTTTCTTTTAAAAGCAAACCTTGAAATAACCATTAGACCAGAGACCACAGCAGGATACCACCAAAAATGGCCATGCCCAGCTGATAACTCTATCCCACTGCCCAGCCTGAAAACATGACGCATGTGCCTAGGAGAAAGGCCCTTTTACAAAATGCACAATTTTCAGTAGGCTGTGAATCTAATGGGCAGCAGGATCTAATCCTGGCTCCCTGACTATACATCAAGGGTAAAAAGTAAAGGTAAAGGTTCCCTTGCTCGAAAGCCAGTCGAGTCCGACTCTAGGGTTGCGGTGCTCATCTCCGTTTCAAAGCCGAAGAGCCAGCGCTGTCCGGAGACGTTTCCGTGGTCATGTGGCCGGCATGACTAAACGCCGTGGCGCACAGAACGCTGTTACCTTCCCACCAAAGTGGCACCTATTTATCTACTTGCAATTTCTTGCTTTCGAACTGCTAGGTTGGCAGGAGCTGGAACTAGAGACGAGAGCTCACTCCATCATGCGGCACACTCGGGTCTCGAACTGCTGAACTACCGACCTTCCACAGCCTGCAGTTCAGCGTCTTAACCACTTGAGCCACCACAGCTCCACATCAAGGGTACCCGTTTTCAAATACCTGTTTGTTACATTCACACATTACATTTTTTTGCAAGCTCTTTAAAACCGTAATGTGCAAGAAGCCCTGTCTTTCTGCGGTGGGGTACCCCTCCCCAATTCAGATGGACAGACAGACAGACAGACGAGCTCTCCTATTGCAACTCCTAAATGGCTCCTCTTCCCCAGCCTTTTCTGCCAGTTAAGTGGATGCCTGCCACACTGGAACTTGCAAGACGAGGGCTTCCATTTTCCTGGACCAGAGCAGGAACTACTGCAAGATGATGGAAGGTGTTTGCCTTGGAAGGAAGTGATTTATGCTCCCATTCTTTCTAGTGCTGATAAAACATGGCTATGGCTGACCAAACCCCCTCGCTGAAGGCACTTGCCAGGCCACAAAGTTTTGTTGTTGTCGTCAGTGTTGTACAGCCCAGTTCCAGCCAATAGAAAATATCACCTGCAGTCCCATGCAATGGTTACGGGACAGCCTGTAGCCTTCCCGGGCTTCTGATGTAGTGCTGATGGAAGTGGAAGAGGTATTGAGTAAAGTTTTAGTCCAGAGGTTAATTCAGATATTTTTGCTGATCATGGGGAGGAGGAGAAGATTGGATTTATACCCCTTGCCCTTCACTGCCCGAAGGAATCTCAGAGTGGCTTAAAATCTGCTTCCCTTCCTCTCCCCATAACAAACTCCCTGTGAGAGAGCTCTTTTGAGGACTGCCCTTGAGAGTGTGCATGCATGTATTTGCACTCAAGCAAGCGTGGTGTGGTGTTTAAGAGTCGCAGGCTCTAATTTGGAGAACTGGGTTTGATTCCCCACTCTTCCACATACAGCCAGCTGGGCAACCTTGGGTCAGTCACAAGTTCTTTTTTTCCCCTCCCCGATGGGGAATTTTTAATTGCATTTTTATTAAAAGTATAAACTATAACAGAAATAAGGAAGGGGACTAGGGGATAAAGAAAAGATACCCACTACTGACTAAAAACCCGAGAGAGGAGATCTTCTAATCAGCTTAAATACACATCTAGTCTTAATCATATTAATCTCATTACAAACTGAGTCACATAGTCTGCTAACTTTTCCCACATCTTAAATTTAACTGATATCAGGAAATACCCCAAAGCATCTCAATTCAAAATTTTTCAAAGGCACAATTCAGAGTCCTTCAGCCTTCACTTCTTCTTGTCCAGTCTCTTCCGCAACTTATAAGGACTGTTAGGAGCTGCTGCCCCTTTCTCAGACAGAGAGTCCTCTCCGGAAGAACCCGAGTCCAGCTCGCCACTGGACTTGCTGTCCCCTTCTTTTTCTTCCTCCTCTGGTCCTCCCAGCTGGACTCTTATAAATTTTCTCGCTTTCAGAACAGAGTCAATCTTTTCTTTTTTATCCTTAATTTTAAAGGTGAAGCCTTCTGGAATTAACCATCTATATCCAATTGAATTTGTTTGAAGAAAAAGAACAAGATCTTTATATTTCTTTCTCCGCTGTCTTATTTCAAATGGAATATCCTTCAGTACTCTGATGACACTCTCCCCAGCTCTCAGGGGTGCTCCAGATACTGCTTTCAGGATTGCATCCCTTACATGCCTCTTTGAGAATCTTATGACAATTTCCCCAGGCAGATTATTTTTCTTTATGTATCCTGAATATGACCTGTAGGCCACATCCATTTCGCTTAGCAAAACTTCCGCCTTCATCTCTGTCACTGGGACTGGTATTTCACTCATCACTTCCTTCAGATTCTCTCCCTTAGTCTCTGGCATGTCTTGAAAGTGAAGGATCAGATTAGCCTTTTCCATTTGTAATTGTAGCAACTTCTCTTCTGTAGAAACTTGCTTCTTTTCCAGTTTTGTACTTTCTTCTTCACCTTTTGGGTAGTGGCATCCACTTCTTTCACCTTCTCATTCATTTGATTCATCATTTTCAAGGTCTCGCTGATCTGATTTTGTTGAGTAGTAATACACTGGGTCATTGATGTCATCTGTTCTTTAAGATTATTCATTTGGTCCAGCAGGTGGTGCATGGAGTCTGCCAAAGTCTTTGCCGGCTCGTAGGCTCCTTCTGGTTTTGGGCTCTCAGTTACTTTCGATTTCAGATGCTTCTCTTTCTCCGTCCTCTTCCCCGCCATGTTTTTCTCTTTGTTTACTTTCGCAAACTTTTTCAAAGTCTCTGAATAGGCTCCTTAATGCTCGCGTTCGCCTTGGTAAGTACTCCTTAGCAGTTTTAACCTTTTATGCTTCCGCTCCCCCCCTCAATCGCTCTAAAATCTATGCGTTTGGGAGACGTCCCTCCCCTGCTCACCTTATCTTCTGTTCCGTAGGGTGGGGAGCTTCTTTTCTTTTTAATCTATGCTTAACGACTCATGTTCATAATCGGTCCACAGACCTCTTTTACACTCCATTTCACGCTCGATCTCCTGCACTTGCCCCGGTCAGCGTCACTTAGTCCATTCGGTCTCTCAGCACGAAGAACCATCAGAGCGGAGAGGTGTCTCAACTCTCCGGCATTACACCATCGAAGAGGCAACCTCTCAAAAGCTCCATGGCCAGGGTCCCTTCAGCCAGGTCCCTGGGGGAGTAGTGAACCTGCACCCCCCCTCCTTCGGCTGGAGCGCAGCTTCACCCCTGGCAGGTCCGGGAGGTGAGTCTGCTAGTGTGCCGCCATCAACCGGAAGTCCAGGTCAGTCACAAGTTCTCTCAGAGTTCTCTCAGCCCCATCTACCTCACAGAAACAAGGGCAGGACCGTGGGGTGAAGGAGCTGAGCTCACCGCAAAATCTCCACTTATTTCCCAGTTTGGAGCTGGCAACCCTAGACCGAGAAGGCTTTGCTGTTGCGGGGAGAGGAAGGGAAAGGTGACTGTAAGCCACTCTGAGACTCCTTTGGGTCGTGAAAAAGTGGGGTATAAAAACCAACTCTTCTTTTCTTCTTCTTCTTCTATGCAGACCACTCAAGTTATTGTGCAGAGTCAGGGCCAGCGCACGTGATTGCGCTCCCTCCCTGCATAGTCAGTGGATGCACAGACCGGCTTAATGGGGCTGCTATCCCACTCCCAAGGAGTGTGAGGGAAGTTTTTAAAAAGCAAGCAAATGTTCAAATAGGCACTTTAGAGCACATGAAACAATGCATTTTTTCCAGAGGTTTTTTGATATGTTTTTTTTAAACGGAAGGCCCTTTGAGCTTTGAGGAAACCAAACAGAATGGGATCGGGTGTGCAAACGAGGCCAAAGGTCAGCATCTGCTCACCAATTCCAGGCATATCAGAAGGTCCTTGCTCACTATTTTGATTGCTTTCTTAAACCACAAGTTCTCCAGAAGATCAGCTTGATAAAAATGACGACGTGCTGCTTTGATCAGCATACAGGGGAAAGCTTGTGATGTTCTCACAGAGTGCTGGACTAAGTCCAGAGCCAAAAGGAACTGGGGTGGCCAAAGTTTGATTTCAGAAATACTGGAACCGGATAGGGTCAGAGGGGAGAGCCCAGAAGAACAGGAGGGCAGCCCTGTTGGCTAAGACCAAGGGTCAGCTTAGTTCAGCATCATGTTTCACAGTGCCCAGTAGCCTCAGCAATAGCTTTCTGGGTCAGGTTGCCAACGTTTGGAAGGCAGACCCCTCCCAGGGTTGGAGCCTCAGCGAGGATCCATCCTCCCATGGACAGGACTGTGGGGTAAAGGAGTTGAGCTCAGTGGGGTCATGAGCATGGCCAATTCATCTAAGGAGGTCCATAGCTCACTGACCCTTTGTGCTTACCTTTCTTGCAGAAGAGATATCAGAAGGGAAAAGGAAGCAGAAAAGGCAGCCAAAGACAGCTGTCGTGTTTAAAGAAGCTGCTTTTGAGGCATAAGAAGGCCCGGGCTGAGAATTTATTAATATTGTCTGTATGCCTGGCATTAAGGTAAAGGTTTCTCTTACTTGAAAGCCTGTCAAATCCGACTCTAGGAGGCGGTGCTCATCTCAGTTTCCAAGCCAAAGAGCCAGCACTGTCCGAAGCTGTTTCTGTGGTCATATGGCCAGTATGACTAAATGCCAAGGCGCACAGAACGCTGGTACCTTCCCACCAAAGCGGTACCCATTTATCTACTTGTAATTTCTTGCTTTCCAACCGCTAGGTTGGCAGGAGCTGGGGCCAGAGACAGGAGCTCCCTCTGTCACACGGCACTTCTGGTCTGCAGCTTCAGCGTCTTAACCTGTGAGCCACCGTGGCCTGACACTTCAACCACCTTAAAGTGACAACACAGCAAATTCATTTGACTTAAAAGATGTTAAACAGTAAACATCAGCCTATCCCTGCCATTGCATCTTTAATTCAACTGTCAACCAGCCAGAAGGGGGAAAAACTGGTCATGCCAGTGGAAAACCAGTGCGATGCCATCTCTGTTCCTGTGGTCAGCACTGGCAGGGCTTGTGGAAAGATCTCCAGGGATTCAGCTCATTGATTCGAGGCCCTTGTGCGCATGAGTGGGTAGGCAACTCAAGCATGTGCACTACATGAAATCATGCCACTGGCTTGCATATACAAATATTCCAGTATTACAGAAAACAATTCTGATGATTCTGGCAACATCCCAAATGTCTGGGCTTTACACAAAACAATCTGGCAACTAGCCCAGAAACAACCCCCCCCCCCCCCGCCAGTGTCTGAGATGATTTCTTTTCCTGGTTAGCTGGTAATCCTGAAAGGAAATGAGGAGTCTCTCCCATATGCTACTTTTCAGACATAGAGATCAATCTTCACATTGGGAAAATCTTGTACAGGAAGCTGCTTCCTAATGCCAGGGGTGAAAAGGGGCCTTTCCCACTAGATGGTTCTTGAAACAAGGGAACTATATTTCTCTCTGTGTAACATGACCTAGGAAAGTGGTTCTCAGACCATAAGCTGGGACCTAAAAGTCGGTCATGACTCTCCTGCTGATGCAAAAGAGGAGAGTGAACTGGATGAAATAGGAGAGGCCAGGAGCCTCCATTGCAAGCTTGGATTTGCATCTGCCTATAAAGTGCAAAATGGCCATAAAATACAGCCTGTTGCTCTGTAATAGCATGTATTTGAAGAATATCTGAAGTAGTATCTGTTGAAGTGAGCAGTGACTCATGAAAGCTCCTCCCCTGCCACATATTTTGTTAGTCTTTAAGATGCTACTGGACTCTCGTTCTTTTCTACTGCTACAGACAGACTAATGCAGCTACCCATCTTGATCTGTTTCTAAATAGATACAGGTTCCACCCCTTCCCTCCCCAGGTTCTACCTGTTGGGAAAATAGGCAAAAATGCTTAAATATTCAGAGTTTGCAATGGATCTTTGCTTCACTGGAGAGGAGACATTTCTTTCTATGTAAAAAGCTTTATTTCTAAGGTTAGGGTTCACATGGAAAGCTACAAAACAAAAGAGATATCTAGAGCTACACTTTTCTCTCCTTACAGCACAGAACACATGGCCATACACAATGGAGATTCTTCTTCTTCTTGACCCCTAGAAGTAAGTCACCTGAACATAGTAACCAATGATTGCTAGTAAACAGACTTAGATTTTCCTGGGGTGTCTTCCCATTGGCTCTGAGCCAAGTTTCCCTTCCAGGTCAGTCTAAACAATAGTACACTAGGTAAAGCAGATTAACCCTATAATGACTGAAATCTAGACCTTGCACCTTACATATTTCCAACACTCCTTCTCAAGGTCTAACATGTAAGTCATTATGCATGCACATACAAACATTATTCCTTATTCACTTCAACATTTGGATCTATCATATTCAACATTTCACGAAGATGTTCAAATTTTTCTTTGGTCAGTGGCTTAGTCAAATGTCAGCCACCATTTCCTCTGTGCGGCAATGTTCAATATCAGTTAGCCCCTTCTAGTACAGATCTTTCACTAACGCACACTTAATACCAATAGATCTACTTCTTGCTGTGGTGCTTTGTTCCTTGCATATAGTAATACAAGCTTGATTGTCCTCAAACATAAGTACAGGCACAGGTTCTCTTATTCCGACGTCCTTCAACAAATGAAAAATCCATTCAAGTCTACCGCAGGCACTTGCTGCTGAAACACACTCAGCTTCTGCTATAGACTGCACCACAACAGTTTGCTTTCTACTAGACCATCACCATAGAAGATTAGATATCCACTTGTTGACTTGTAATTGTTCGATTCTTCTCCCCAGTTGGCGTCCATATATCTGACTAGTCTGGGTCCTTCAGATGGTGCAATTCTCAGTTATAAGTCCATTGTTCCTTTCAGATACCGTTCCAGTTTCTTTATTGCACTCCAATCATGATGGTTAGGCAAACTCACTTTTCTGCATAAGATGCCAACTGCTGCTGTGATATCGGGCCTCATGGTTTTGCTCAGATAGAGAAGTTTTCCAACTGCTTCTCTGTACTCTCCAATGACTTTGAGAGGTCTTCCATCCTTTTTCTTTAGATATCCAGGTTCTAGTGGTATGGATTACGCTTTGCAGTTTTTCATACCAACAGATTCTATAAAGTCCATAATCTTTCATACCACTATGTCCTTCTGACATAGAAGGAAGGTTCCATCCTTGAGTCTTCCAATTTGCATTCCGAGGTAGTGTTTAATATCTCCAAGCTGTTTGACTTCTACTTCCTTGTTCAGTCCATAAGCTATTTCTTTAATATACTCTCTGTTTTGACAAGACACGATCAAATTGTCAACGTAAACAAGAACATACTGGTATTGTCCATTTTTAATTCTAGTGTACAGGCAAGCTTCATCTTTCCCTTGCTCAAAGCTTTGCTTCTGTAATAGTCCAGTAATTTTGCCATACCAGGCCTTTGCCCCTTGTTTTAGTTCATAGAGTCCTTTGTTGAGTCTGTAAACATAATCTTCTTGTCCTTTGACTTTAAAACCTTCAGGTTGTTCCATATAAATTTCTTCAGATAGTTCTCCATTGAGAAATGCAGTCTT
Source organism: Gekko japonicus (assembly GCF_001447785.1). Classification (NCBI taxonomy): domain Eukaryota; kingdom Metazoa; phylum Chordata; class Lepidosauria; order Squamata; family Gekkonidae; genus Gekko; species Gekko japonicus. Next base: position 260,936 of record NW_015163633.1, on the reverse strand, counting down.
TATGTCAAGATGCTCTACAATCATGTCTCTTGATGCTGCAACACTAAGAAGTGTTCTGAACGTCGCTTGGTCAGTAACTGGAGCAAATGTTTCAAAGTAGTCAGTCCCATATTCTTGTAATAGCCTTTGGCTACTAGGTGTGCTTTGTATAGCTCTACAGTCTTATCATCTTTGTGTTTAATTTTGAATACCCATTTGCTCCCAACTGGTTTTCTGCCTGGAGGTAGCTTAGTAAGAGTCCATGCTTCTTTCTCATATATGGATAGTATTTCCTGTTCCATTGCTTCAAGCCATTTCACTTGCAGGTAAGTTGCATATTTCTTTCCAGTTATTAGGTTGTTTTGCAGATTGTACAGTTTCACAAATCCATATTTCCGTGGTTGTTGCCCTTTAGTGCTTCTTTCTGATTGTCTCACACTGGTTGTGGGTTCTGCTGCCTCCTCTGGTGCGGTTCCCGTTTCTCCTTCTGTTCTGGTAGTTTCTTCAGAAGGTAGACCTGCCAGTTCCCCAGTGGTCACCGCAGGTAACCATGCAACCAACTCTTCAGGACCAGTTCCAGAACCCTGTGGATCAGTTGCACTGGAAGCACATGGCAAATCACTTTAATCAACATACACAACATTGCGTTCCCCAACTGTGTGGTTTCGGGGGTTGTATATCCTGTATCCCTTTCCTCCAACAGGATACCTGGGGTCAAGTTTTCTCCTTTTCTCTTTTGGTATGTGAGCATACCCTTTGGAAACAAAAGCTTTGATGTGCTTTAGTCCAGGCCTCTATCCAAACCAGGCCTCGAAAGGAGTGTTTCCAGTAATCTTTGAGGATACTGTATTGTGTAGATACACTGCTGTGTTGACAGCCTCACCCCATAGGGTATTTGGTAGTCCAGAATGTATCAGCATAGCTCTACACATGTCCTGGATTGTTCTATTCAGCCTTTCAGAAGATCCATTTTGTTGAGGCAAGTGGAATTGACACCTTGTGTTCAATCCCTTCAAGTTCTATAAATCTTTTAAATTCTGCATTGCAATATTCTCCACCTCCATCGGTGCATAAGCTTTGGGGTGCTTGGCCAAACTTGTTTTTAATTGTGGCCACATAACATTTGAATTATTCAGTGTCTCATCTTTGCTCTTCATCATATACACAAAAGTATATTTTGTTTTACTCTCAATAAAAGTCACAAAGGGATTTGTTCCCATCACTTTTCATTCTTAGTGGATTTCCCAGTATACATTGGAGCAGTTCCTTTCACTCTGAGACATGTGCCACACCTCTCCTTTGCCTTGTCACAACTCACAGTAGGAATTCCACATTATTTCAACAACTTTTCAACATTCTGCATGCTACAATGTGCAAACTTCAAATGCCATGCATACAAGCAATTCTGATGATTACAAGAGCCATTGCCAGTTTGATAAATTTGTCTCTCATCAGCATTAATGACTTTAGATTCTCCACTAACACCCACAAGATAATGAAATCCATTTCTCTCCTCCACCTCAAATTCAATTCCAGACATTTCAGCAACAATGTTACTTTCTTTCCTTCTCTTAAGCAACACAGTATGGTCACTGTCCATAAGCCTTTTTGGTTGAAATCAAATTATCAGCTGCTTCAGAAACCAGAGCCGCATTATTTAAGTCAACATCCATCACTTTTCCACTTGTAGTGAGGAGCTTGATTGGCACTGTTCCAACACCCTTTACATTGAGAAGTTCCTTGTTAGCTTGAAATACTTCTGGTCTATTGTTAGTATCAAGTTCACACAACAAGTTCTCATATTTGCAGATGTGCATACAGGATCCAGAGTCTACTAAAAATATTTTCTTATTCTCATTATCATCATCACAGATTCTAAAAGTGTGACCTCTGCTGGCTCCATGAAAATTTCCCTTTGTCTATAGTCTAAAGTCTCTGCTATGATTTCCTCTTCCACTGGGTGTCTCTCTTTTAATCTGAGCAATGGGCTGTTGTCTGGCTTCCCTTTTAAAATCACAACTTCTGGCATGTTTAAATTCACAGTCTCTGTCCAGATGATTTGCACCACATATAAAACATTCAGTTTTCTTTTCCCTTTTAAATCTGTGCTCATGTTTCAAACTCAGAACAGACATCTCATTAGACAAAGCATCCTGACTAGTCCTGGAGTCATATTCTTCCTTTAAAATTATCAGCAAGCTTTCAAGTGTTAGATCCTTTTGGTGCCAGAGTCAAAGCCAGTCCTTTGTAACTTCCAGGAAGGCCATTAAGTATTGCAGCAATCATGCCTAACTGATCAGGAGTCTTGCCTAGTTCTTTAAGCCGATTGTAAATCCCCATTCGTTTCTTTAATTTCTCAGGCAAAGAGTCACTCCCCTTTACTTTAAAATCAAAAATCTGAGCCTTCAAGTAATAAATCTTACTGGTAGTTTGCCCTTCATATTTACCTCTCAGGTATTCAATCATTAGCTTGGAGATTTCTATGGTATACAGGTTAGGCACATCATGGCAATTTACTGATCCCATAATATGGGACTTGGCATGGCTATCTTGTCTTTTAAAAGCACTTTTCTCTGGGTCATTTGATGGGGGTTCTTTTGTTAAAACATCTTCAGCCCCAAATATCTGTAGCTTATTTTTCAAAAACCCATGCCACCAATTGAAATTATGTTGGGTTAACTTCAGTGTAGCCAATTCCCCTGGGGCTTGGAACGTACTATTGTCAAAGACGAAGTTGGAGCTGTGGAAGACATTGCAGGATCACTGATTCTGATCTGCAGGCTGTATCAGGCACTCACCAGGGACTTGCAGGGTTAATAATTTCCTTAGAGCAATCGGCAGAAAGCAGCAGGTTGCAAGCAATCGGCTTCTCCACTCCTCTGCTTTTTTGGCGTTCAGAGCAAAAAAACCCTTCAAAAAGTATCTCAGTTGCTCATTAGCAAAGATGCAGACTAGCATAAGATGGGATTTCTCTAATCAGACAAGAATTAAAGTCCTCACCACCTTTTCTCAGTTGCAGCTTTGCTTGGCAAGGAGAGCAGGAAAAAAATGGTCCATTAAAAAAACCTCTAAGCTCAGCCTCTCTCTATCTCAATCCAGTGAGCATTTTAAAACTTAGAATCGGTTAGGCATTCAAAACCAAAAAAACAACCAACCATCCTCTGCTACCAGAATATGTTGGGAAAATAGGCAAAAATACCTAAATACTCAGAGTTTCCAATGGATCTTTGCTTCACTGGAGACATTTCTTTCTATGCAAAAAGCTTTATTTCTAAGGGAACAGTTCACATGGAAAGCTACAAAACAAAAGAGATATCTAGAGCTACATTTTTACATCTTTACAGCACAGAACACATGGCCACACACAATGGAGATTCTTCTTCTTGACCCCTAGAAGGAAGTCACCTGAACACAGTAACCAATGATTGCTAGTAAACGGACTTAGATTTTCCTGGGGTGTCTTCCCATTGGCTCTGAGCCAAGTTTCCTTTCCAGGTCAGTCTAAACAATAGTACGCTAGGTAAAGCAGATTAACCGTATAATGACTGAAATCTAGACCTTGCACCTCAGATATTTCCAACACTACCCCTCAATTTCAATTTATTTCTACAGTCCTTAGACCAGTCATCAACACTACCCCTCAAATCCCCACAACTTCCCAACCCAGAGTTGGCAACCCTGTAACTGGCTATGGAACTGTTTTCCAGACTCTTGGAAACCAGAAAACATGGCATAGGAGGAGGTGGTTTTCTACCATAGCTGCCACTGCATAGCTCCAAATTAACATAAGCCAATCTCCAGGCGGCACCTGGAGATCTCCAGCTATTACAACTGATGTCCAGATTACCAAGATCAGTTCTCCTGGAGACAATGGCTGGTTTGGGCAGTGGACTCTATGCCATTATACCCTGCTGAAGTTTCTCCACACCCCTTCCCTCCCCAGGCTCTACTCTTCAAATCTACAGGTATTTCCCAACCCAGAGTTGGCAACCATGTAATTGGCTATGGAACCACTTTTCAGACCCTTGGAACCCAGAAAACATGGCATAGGAGGAGGTGGTTTTCTACCTTAGCTGCCACTGCATAACCCAAAATCAACATAAGTCAGGGGTGGAGGGAATCATACCTGTTACCATGAGGCTGTCCTCCCATACTACCCATAGGGAGCAAAATGACTTGAGACAGCCCTGCCTTATAGCTAACCAGAAGGAAATAAACATGGCTTGCCTCACTCTATTTTCCCCTTCCCCCCCCCACCAGCCACAGCTGGGACACTCACCTGGAACTTCCTTCTAGAGCTCGTTGTATTTCTTCCCACAATGAGCCTTACTCCTAGTACTAAGATAAACCACACCACTCATGACTGCACCAAGCTGCCCCTCTGAAAGAGAAAGCAAGACCAAAGGATGCTCTTTGACCTTTCATAATCTTTTCAAACCTTAGAGCCATGCTATATCATTGGTGTATTTCCCCCCCATGGTGTAAGTACCTGGAGACCAAGCCCTAGGAGGAAAGGCTGTGAGACTTGGGGATGTTCCATCTGGCAACGAGAAAGTTGAGTGGGAGGCATGATTGCTCTCTTTAAGTATCTGAAAGGCTGCCACTGAGAGGAGGACAGGGAGCTGTTCCTGTTGGCAGCAGAGGACAGGACTTGCAATAAGGGGTTTTAATTATGGGCAGAAAAGCACCAGCTGGGTATCGGGGGTGTGTGTTTACAGTCATTCAGCAGTGGAATTGGCTGCCTAGGGAGGTGGTGAGCTTCCCCTCACTGGCAAGTCTTCAAGCAACGGCTGGAAGCTTGAAGCACTGGATGCTTTAGGCTGATCCTGCATTAAGCATGAGGTTGGACTAGATGGCCTCTATGGCTCTTTCCAACTCTGTGGCTGTGTTCACATGAGCCAGCTGAAGTGGAGGGGAAGTGAGGCTATTTCCTTCAGAGGAATTTGACATGCAATTGTGAGATCACACCTCCCTTTGTAGCTGCGTGGAAGCAGCCTGTCACGTTGCATACATGAAGAGGGAGAAGACCCCTACATATACCTCTCCAACTTCGAGAAGGCAGCCAAGCAGTGGGGAGTTGCAGAGGAAGACCAAATGGCTTACCTCTGTAGCATCCTGACTAGGGAACTTGCATCCATCTATCGCAGCATGCCTATGGAGGATGGGGGGATAATTTTTGCAGCCTTTAAAGCTACCATCTTTAAAAGATTTAAACTAGGGGCAGACCACTTTCGGAAGCAGTTTCGGGGCTTGGCCCCACAACTATGTTAATCATATTTTGAATTTGGGGTAAAGCTGAACGAGTTGGGGAGGAGATGGGTGGAGGAGGCAGAAGCCTGGGATTATGAGGCTTTGTTCCAGTTGTTGGTCCTGGACCAATTCTACTTTAAACCCCCCAAAGAGTTGAAATGCCCAGTAAAAGATAAGAAGCCAAAAAAAGCTGCAGAAGCGTCAGAACTGACGGATGAGCTGGTGCTGAACAGGGAGGGGTTCAATTGGAGGACTTCCCATTTGGGAAGGGAAGGGAACGGTCCCCAGAGGGGTGGGAAAGTACAACCTCCCCCCAAAAGGGAAGGGGCACCTGCCCAAGCAGAGGGTAGGAAGTCCCCTGATTCACTATTTGGAATTGGCCCCAGGTTCGAAGGTGCTATAGCTGCGGGGAGGCTGGGCACATAAAGTCAGCCTGCCCAAAGCTGCAAGCTGAGACCTCCAAACCCACTCCAAAAGCACCAGTTCCTCCAAAGGGGAAGGAGGAGCACGTTGTGGTGGTAAGCCATGAGTGCCTCTTCACCAGAATGGAGCCAGCAGAAGCCTGGAGTGATTTTGTAGAACCGGTAAGGTTAAAAGATTTTGGGACAAGCTGACACCTCAGGAACCTTAGTGAGGGCAGATCTGGTGTCAGAAATTGATATTGTCCCTGATATGGCATTCTGGGACCACCTGCCACGATTCCTGTGGCCCGGATACCAGTGGAATGGTGAGGGTCAGCAGGTCTCACAGAGGTGGGGGTAATGAAGGAGCAGGCAGTTCCAGTGTTATTAGGCCAGAACCTGTTGGCTGGCCAATACACTATTAATGCAGTAACACGTAGCCAGACCCTCAAAGGGAGGTGGGAGGAGGAAGGCAACTTCAAGGAAGCCAACTCACCATCAACCAGTTAGGGCGAAGTGGCTCAGGTTACTGAGAACAAGGAGCAGGTGGTCACCCAGGCGGGGGAGAACCAGCCCATCTCAAGCCCTGAGGGAGGGCATTCCCAAGGGGAAGAAGGGTGCCATTTTACCCAAGAGCAGCTGGAAGCTGTGGAACCTTCCAGGCAGGAAGGGGTTCAATTGAGTAATGCTGAAAAACCAACTGAGGTAACTGAGAACACAAACGAAAACTTTGCAGAAGGTCCTAGAAACAGTGGGACTAGGGGTGGCTTGGAGGAACAGTTGGCAGAAAGTCTGGGGGAACTAGAAATGTTCTTGTTAGAGGTTCAAAGTGACCCTAGTCTGGAACCACTGTGCAATGTGGCAAGAAACCAGGAAGTGAAGTTCTCAGAAGCTCTTACTGAGCAAGTGGTATGGAAGCAGGGTCAGTTATATAGGCTCTGGTTGCCACCTGATAAAGAGTTGTGGAAAGTAGTTGAACAGCTTGTGGTTCCCAGGAAATACCAGCTAAAGCCCTTACAGTTGGCGCATGACATACCCTGTGCAGGGCACTTAGGGGTTAACAAGACCAGACGAAGACTGTTAAACTTTTACTGGCCAAAGCTGGCTCAGGATGTGAGGGCCTACTGCAAGTCTTGTCCAACATGTCAAAAGGTGGGGAGTGGGAGAATCACTCCAATGTGGGATAAAGTGGAGGCTGTTCAAAAGTGGGAGGCCCCAAAGACTAAAAGGCAGGTCAGAGTCTTCTTAGGACTGGCTAACTACTACAGATGGTTTGTCCCAAATTGTGGAACTATTGCAGTCCCACTCTCCTCTCTCACTAGGAAACATTTACCAGACAAGGTGGCTTGGACTCCTAGCTGTCAGGAGGCATTTGAGTGTCTGAAGGCAGTTCTGGTTTCTATGCCGGTACTCAGAGCTCCTGACTTTGACGAGAGGTTCTTTGTTGCCACTGATGCCTCAGACCTCAGGGATTGGAGCTCTTCTGATGCAGGACTGGGAAGGAACCAAACATCCTGTAGCCTACCTGAGTAGGAAGCTCATTCCCCGAGAGAGGAACCTGTCCTCAGTGCAGAAGGAATGTTTGGCAGTTGTATGGGCCCTAGACAGACTTCGTCCTTATTTGTGGGGACAAGATTTCACCCTCCTGACTGACCACTCCTCTTTGCAATGGTTGCAGACCATGAAAAACACCAACTCAAAGTTGCAGAGGTGGTCCTGGAGGATTCAGGAATACAACATGAAGATCGAGCACATTGCTGGACACCACAATGTGATCGCAGACTTTCTGTCCAGAAAGGACGTGGACACTTAGGGTGTCAGACTTTGTATGTTGGGGAATTTCCTGAACTTCACACATGTTATGTTTTGTTAATGGGTTTCTCCCAGGTTAATTGGATTCTGCTACGGGGTTACCTCTGGATGGGTGTGTTTAAATTGGTGGGGGCTGGATAGGAGGGGACCATCAAACTTGAGGTAGGACTATTCTCCTCCTCATTCCCCCCTCCCCTCCTGTCTCCAACCAGTAATCTGAGGGCAGCTCCCTAGAGAGGACAGGAAGTCCATCATGGTGGTGAGGAGAGCTGCCCCAGAATGCTGCAGGAGGGAGAGCCAGTTCCTGGGTGGGAAATGGCTGTTTGATATATTGTGGAGTTTGGGGCGGGAAGCCAGTTCAGTCAGCCTTTTGGTTGGAGTCTGCAGGAGGCAGAGGCCATGTTGGGAGACATGCTGATCCCACTTTCTCCAGTGAATGCACTGAAGCGACGTGCCTGCCCTGCAGACCATCTAGACAGGGCCTGAGTGTAGAGAAGGGAGAGATGGAGCAGTTTTGTCACCTTTATTTTGATTCTTCAGTTCACTGTTAATATGCCTGTAAATAGTTGAGTTTTCAAATAAATTCTTTTACTGTTGACAGTGAGAAGTCCCTCTGTACCATGTAGTTCCCCCAGCCACTTGGACACACTAAGGGTGGGTCAGGGACTCCCTGAGGAGGAAAATAATGGCAAAATGGCCAGTTGCCAACTTTCCAAGGGAGCCCCGAAGATTGGCAGGAAGCACCGAGGCGGGTTCCTAGCACACCGGAGGGAGGTTAGGAGGCTGCTACCGCCTAACCAGAGCCCAAGACAGGGACAGTGGTGGCAGCAATACTCGAAGGCAATGGAGAAGAACTGCCCCTCCATGTGCCAGGTCAGGTAAAAGAGGGGGTGGGCAGAGCGGGGCCTGCCAGCTGATGCAGGCCCTTTCCGCCATGGCCTCTGTGGCTCTTTCCAGCTCTGTGGCTGTATTGACACGTGCCAGCTGAAGTGGAGGGGAAGTGAGGCTATTTCCTCGAGAGGAATTTGACACACAGTTGCGAGATCACACCTCCCTTTGTAGCTGTGGGCACAGCCCGTCACTGTGTGATCAGATGCAACTGTGGGTGAGTTGGGTTTTTGGGGGGCCATTTGTTTCCCATGCACAAAAACGAGGACTCGCACCTCCACACTGAGTGCCTCCTATGAAGTATGCGATGTGCATACTGCAAAGGGGGGGGGGACGGAACCGAGCCCGGATGGCCTGATCAGACCCTCCCAATGGCATGAGGGCGTGCTTGCATGATCGGACAGGGGGAATTCCATCCATGGCCCATCAGAACCTGCTAGAGCCGGACTTTCCCCGGTGTCTTTTAACTCCGCTTCTGCAGCAGAGCAACCAAGCCCATCAGAACCTGCTAGAGCCGGACTTTCCCCGGTGTCTTTTAACTCCGCTTCTGCAGCAGAGCAGCACAAGTTGCCGACGACTGCGGGACGCTTCCCAGAAGTTGCTGTCTGATCGCTCCCTTTAGATCTGTCAGGGATTCGCACCTATGTCAGATCTAAAGGCGCATGTGATCGCAGCCTATGATTCTACCTATTGGTGTTAAGTTTCCTGCTCTAAACCCCTCAATTCTATGTGGGAGGCTATCAACTTATCCTTTAATGGGGGTGATCAATCAATTTCAATGGCTATCAGTTTCAGGGCTTGGGCCATCTTTGCACTCTCACTGTGTCACGTGACCCTATCAGTGGCTCTATGGTCCCGCCCGGTCCATGTTAAGCTTCACAAACATACAAAAGGGGGGTTTTTTTGGTGAGGAAGGCCTGCCTGGTTGGTCCCTAGATCTCCACAGAACCCCAGTCAGCAAAACTGATCTCTCCCTCTAGCCTCCTTGTTGTGTTCTGGAGATGTTTGACAAGAGAGTCACTCATTTTGGAAAGGAGCCTGGGCTGGCAGGGAAGTCAGTACTCCTCCATTCTTCGCTTTCCATTTCATCTACTTTTTAATTCCATTTCTCCTGCCTTGCCGTCTTCCTGCCCTTGAAAACTATCCTTTGCCTGAGTAACTGCCAAGTTTTCAAGAGGTTTCAGATGTCCTTGTGTGACCAGGCGCTGACAATCGGAGCGAAGGCCCCACTGGTGGACCTCCTGATGGCACTGGTATTTCTGGCCACTGTGTGACACAGAGGGTGCGTTCAGACGGGGGCTTTCTGCCGGCATAAACGCGATCACACTTACCCTCCATTTTGCGGATCCCTTCGGTGTACGCCTGGTCATACGCTGCGGGCGTCGGCGTGTTTTTTTTTTAAAAAAAACACAGTTTGAGCATGCGCATAGGCAGCCATTCACAGAATGGCGATCTTTGCGCATGCTCAACCCCCCCCCCCATTACATTTAAACTTTAAAGGTAAGGACTTACCTTTAAAGTTTAAAGCCCAAACTGGCCTCCCTTAAGTCCCGGACTCCTCTGGGAAGTTAAACTAAGGGCTTTTTAAAAAAAAAACAAACGCTCAAGGCGAAGCTTTGCCTGAGCGCATATCTCTTAGAGTAAAAAAAAAATGGCGGGGGAAAGCCGGAAGCCTCAGGCTTCCGACGGAAATGGCTAGGCACCGGTGGAGAGAGATCAGACGCCGGTGTACATTGGAAGCCACCTTGCACTCAGGATACCACCACTTGGGACCTAGTGGCAGAGTGCAACTGTGTAAAGGGCTTTACACCGGTTAGGGACAGGAGGCAGATGTGCCCCGTCTGAATGCCGGTGAGTACAATGGTTGAAACCGGCACCCTAACCGATGTAAAGCCCCCGTCTGAACGCACCCACAGTGTTGGACTGGATGGGCCTTTGGCTTGATCCAACATTGGCGTCTCTTATGTTCTTATGTTCTTAATGACGTTAGCTAACATAAAAGGTGAGACAGGATCATCAGAAAGAAAGAACCTCAGTCTGTTGGGAAGTTTTCCTGTTTGTTTCAATTGGACTTTTGAATAGAGCTGCTGTCAGCTAGGCCTCTAAGCTGCTATGGAGTGTGGGGGGCCTGTGGAATTTTAAGATCTTCTTCGTGGTCTCTGTGCATCACACGTCTGGGATATAGTGCGCCTGCGCTGACCCTGATCGGTAGAATCGAAAGCAAAGGGAATTTTCATGCCCACTCCCCCGTCATGTGGAAGGCTCCAATGCGCATGACATGGGGAGGGGCACGACAATCCCACCAGTTTTCTTCTGGCTGCTGCACTGTTAGGACTCTCTCTGCTCCGACTGTTGTAAGCCATCTATGAGGGGAAATGGAAAAAGTTTCTGTTCTACCTTACTGAGGTTGGCCTCCCCCCTCCCTCTTCGGATCTAGTCACTATCTGTGGTTTTCTCCTGTCCTGCTTAGACCAGGGTCTACATCAGTGAAAGTGTATCTGGCAGCAATCCCTGTGAACCACCCCCCGATTGATGGCCATTCCATATTCACTCACCCATTTACCAAGTGTTTCTTGAAAGGGCTTATCCACCTTTTCCCACCGTCTCGGCTCCCTATCCGGCCTGGGACTTACCTCTAATGTTGACCAAACTTACCAGTAAGCCTTTTGAACCAATGGCTATGTGTAGTTTGCAGCTCCTTTCATAGAAAACAGCCTTTTTAGTGGCCATAACATCCATCAGGAGGGTGAGTGAGCTGTCAGCTTTACGTCACAATCCGCCCTACCTGGTCTTCCAACTTGTAGGTGTCACATTAGCTCTGGATGTTTCTTTCCTCCCTAAGGTCATTTTGGAATTTCATTTGCAAGCAGACATTGCTCTCCCTGTGTTCTTTCCTGACCCACGGGATGACTCGGAGCACCGTCTCCACACACGAGATGTGAAAAGGGCTTTGTTCTTCTACCTGAACAAAACAAAGACATTTTGCGAATCTCCTTCCCTGTTTGTCTCCTATGCCATGCCCTTGCTTGGGAGCAAACTGTCATCACAACGGCTATCCAAGTGGATTGTGGAGACAATCAGGCTTTGTTACCTGTTGGCCAAGAAGCCCCTTCCAGGTATGCTTCATGCGCATTCCACACAAATGATAGCCGTGTCCACGGCCTTCCTGAAGGGCACGTTGTTACACAGGGGTCATTTCATAGAAAAAGAGGTGCAGGAGCTCATTAGCATAACTCATTAGAATAACTTATTCACATATACCACACCCCCTGACATCACTGGAAGTGTGTCAGAAGGCAACACCCACCACTCAGGCTCCACTGACTGTTTTGGATTGCTAGCTATGGGGGGGGGGGGCGTGCAGATCTGTCCTCGCGGAGGAAGGAGAGCTTGTACTTGAATAAAACTTGGTCTTAAAGGTGCCACTAGACTGTTTTGGACCGGGGGGCCAAGGGGGCTCTGCAACTTACCTGGCTGCTTCTTGCTCTGACTGAGGGCTGCTGGGAGTAGGGGGTGGGGCTTGTTGCATGTGCCCGCCCCCTGGGCTCTTTACTGCCAGAGTGCCGCTCCTGTGCACTCCTGCAGGAAATAACCCCTGTTGTTACATGATATATGCAATGTGGCAACTTGGGCTACACTTCACACCTTCATGAGACACTATGTCCTAGATGTGTGTCTTCATCAGCTCTCTGCGGTGGGATCATCTGTGTTGCAGTCGGTGTGCATTTGAGGACCTCCAGTTCCCTCCTCCAGGTAGGCGTGTTTTTTGCTTGTCAGTCTCCCAGAGGTGTGATGCACAGAGACCACAAAGAAGATAGACAGGTTGCTTACCTGTCTTCGAGTGATCTTCGAGTGGACATGCATGCATTCACACCAACTGCCCTCCTTCCCCTCTGCTGTCGGTCCTCTAAAATTATTTTGTGGCTGATGGCAGTGGTCAGAAGGAGCTGGTGGGATTACCGGGGCCTGAATGCAGTATCCACTACTAACGCTTACCCCTTTCCACCGATTTAAAGACCTTTTGGCAGAAGCGGCCAAGGGGAATTTTTTTACTAAACTGGACTTGTGGGACACTTACTTTCGAGTGCGCATCTAGGAGGGAGATGAGCACAAGATTGCATTTAACACCCCTTGGGACAGTTTGAGTATTTAGTGATGCCCTTTGGGTTGCTGAGGGCCCCAGGGGTCTTCATGAACCTGATCAACAAAGTACTGCACAAGCACTTGTTTAATGGGGTTCTGGTGTATTTGGATGACATTTTATTATATTCCCCCTAAGACATGGACTCTCATGTGTCAGCTGAGACTCTGGCATTGCTGTCACGGTTGGTGTGTGAGGGGGAGATGTTGGTCTGCTTCTGTCCTGGAATCTTATGTTTCGTTTCTTCTTATGCTCTTCTTATCTATGTAGCCTCAACTAGTGACCTTGTTACCTTGTTATTGCTTTCCCCTGAGAATGTCGACCCACTAGCTTATGAGGCTTTTGCTGATGCCCTGATTGGACCTGGGTCGTCAGGGGCCCCCTTTGAATTATGTATAACTCCCTGCTGGTATGTATGCACAGAAGACCTGTCTTTAGTGTACTCAATAAACTTTACTCTTTTGAATGAAGGTTGTTGAGAACTGATTGCTGTGGGACTCTGACAGAGTGTTAGAACGCCTATAGTTCCCGAACTCGTACCCCACCATGGCTGACAATGACAATGGGAACGTGCCAGTGACTACTGCTGAAGAAATCCCTATCATGCCAAGCGGCAGTACCCGCCACGGTGGCAAGTTGTGGGGGGGTGATCTGTGTGGGCTGGAGAGACCTTGGCAGGACCCTTACTCGTGGGCCCAGTTCTCCACTGAGATGAGGGAATCCTGGATAATGACTCCCCTTTCAAGGTACGACCAATGGTAAGAGCCTGCCTACCTGCTGGGAAGTGGCCGGGACGACATGAAGCCGGTGGTGCAGATGAGGAGCAACTGGAATGCCTGCAGCACCAGTTCCAAGTGCAGCAAGAGGAACTGTGGAGAGATGTGCAGGAGATTATGCGGGACCTGCCCTGTCTCATCACTATGACGGTGCAGCACGAGCTGCAACTGCAGCGCCCCGGCGGCGATGGAGTCCCCCCTCCGGACTGGCAGACCAGGTGCCCATCGCTCCCAGTCCAGTGCAGGGTCTGCCTGGCCTGCCAGGGGGGGTCCAGCAGAAAACCTCCTAGCTGGGCCCCCTGGAGTACCTACCCCAGGACCCCCCACTCTGGGCCCCTACCAGCACTGTGAGATGATGGATGCTATGTTTGACGGCAACCCAGAGAAGCTTGCTTTTTTCCTGTTGCAAGTATGCAAATTTCTTTGGGATTGGGGCCAGACCTTCCCATCGGATGAGCACCAAGTGGACTACATCGGTTCGTGACTGAGAGAACGGGCAGCCGACTGGTACATGGGGCTCCACAACATGAGGGGCCTCGAGCTTCATGATGTGCAAGTGTTCATGTGGGTGCTGTGGAGGCAGCTCGCACTAATCTAACAGGGAACCTGCTCAGTACAGGAGTACTCAGATGAGTTCCAGATTTATGCGGCTAAAATCCAAGGGTGACCAGAAGCCGTGCTCATTGAACAATACCATATGGGACTGAATCATCAAATGCTGGAGATGGTGCTTCATAGTGTGAACCCAGCGATGCTGGCAGCCTGGGTGCAAGAGGCTCAGGATGCTGAGAATCACCTCCAGTTGATCCGAATGCATACTCCCAAGTTGGGGGGGGGGAGTGAAGACCCAATGGCCCAAGCCAAAGGAGCCACTGTGGGACCAACGAATGAGGCAGGGGCTGTGCCTGCGCTGCAGAGAGCCCGGCCACTATGCTGCTTTCTGCCTGACCAACCCCAAGGCCTAAAGGCGCTGGAGTGGAAGAGTTCAGAAACTCCTATGAAGGGGGGAGGTGCATGCCCCAAGCATCTGAGAGTTCTTCAGTTGGGTGGCCCGGCCAAAGAGGCTCTATCTAGCAGAGATGAGAACCCACAGCCAGTGGGAAAATGCTGGGACCTGCTGTGAAACATGTAAATCAGCAGGTCTGAGAGCAGTCAGCGCCACGTTCAGTGAGCAGCATCCCCCCCCCTTTTGTGACTGTATCAGTAATAAACCTGGAACTGGGAACTCAGGTGCATGTGAGAGCGCTCGTATATTTGAGGTCCACCAGGGATTTAATAAGCCCCTCCATAGTCACAGGGTTGGGGGGTCCCAGTGCAGAAGCTACCCGAACCCCTGGTTTTTATCCAAATGGACAGCTCTACAATGAAGGAGTCTTGTAAATACCAGATTGTGCCCCTCATTATGGGAATGGAGTCCCATTGGGAGTAGCGGATGTTCATTATTAATCCCATGGCCAGGTTCTTGATGGTGTTAGGAACCCCATGGCTCCAGGCCCACGACCCGTATGTCCGCTGGAGCGAGGGCACTGTCCACTTTGTAGACCAAAGGTGCATGACCCACGTATGGGTTGAGGAGTTGGGGGAGGCACCGAAAGCCCTGCCAGTGCGAGCCTGCCTGGCTCAAGAAGAGCTGGCCTCCATTTCCCTGGAGTACAGAGACTTGGCCCGGGTGTTTGAGGAGGAGTAGGCGGATGGGCTGCCCCCCACACTGAAATACTGATTGTGCCATAGAGATTTTACAGGGGCATAAAATGCCCAAAGGAAAGCTATATTCAATGAGTCCGGCAGAGAAGGAGGAGTTGCGGAAATTCATTGACAAAAACCTGGCCCGTGGCTTCATTTGCACTGCTTCCTCCGATTCGCAGCTCCTGTCCTCTTCCGGAAGAAGAAAGATGGAGGCCTGAGATGATGCACAGATTACTGGGGATTAAATGCAGTGTCAACTACCTCTGCTTACCCCCTGCCTTTAACCAAGGACCTCCTGGCCAAAGCTGCAAAAGGAAAATTTTTCACCAAGCTGGATTTGAGAGGTGCTTACTTTCGAGTGCGCATCCGGGTTGGGGATGAATTCAAAACTGCTTTTAACACCCCGTTGGGCCAGTTTGAATACTTGGTGATGCCATTTGGGCTCCAGGGGGCTCCTGGAGTGTTCATTAATTTGATCAATGAAGTGTTGCACAAGCACCTATTTAAGGGGACCCTAGTGTATCTAGATGACATTCTTTTATACTCCAAAGACAAAGACTCCCACATAAAATTGGTGCGGGAGGTGCTAGAGATGTTGTATGAACATAAGCCGTTTACTAAACTGTCCAAGTGTGAGTTTCATCAGACTGAGGTTGATTTCTTGGGCTACTGCATTTCCCCCAGGGGGTTGGAGATGGATCCCCACAAGGTGGCAGACGTGTTGGGGGTGGGAAGCCCCCCGGACTAGACGCCAACTCCAGTCCTTAGGATTCACGAATTTCTATCGTCCCTTCCTCTCCAGTTTTGCCCAAGTGACCTTGCCCCTCACAGACTTGTTAAAGACCAAGGGGAAGGGGCAGGACAGTAACAAGCCAGGTGCCTGTTTAGAGTGTACCGCTGAGTGCCAGAGGGCTTTTGACAAGCTCAAGGAACTGTTCACCTCTGAACCAATTTTACACCACCCAAATGAAAACAAAAAATTTATAATACAGGTTGGTGCCTTGGATGTTGCCATGGGGGGGTGGGACAATACTACAAGAGGGGGAAGATGGGAACTTACACCCCTTAGCCTACGTTTCTAAGAAATTCATTGCTACTGAATGGAACTGAGCGGTGTGGGACAAGGAAGCTGCAGCTATTAAGTTGGCTTTAGTTATCTGGCGACATTGATGGGAGGAGGCGTGGGGGCCATTTGAGGTGTGGTCTGATCATAAAAAACTGGAAGCCCTGTGCACTCCCCGGA
The DNA here is from genome assembly GCF_001447785.1 of Gekko japonicus. Lineage (NCBI taxonomy): Eukaryota > Metazoa > Chordata > Lepidosauria > Squamata > Gekkonidae > Gekko > Gekko japonicus. Next base: position 244,760 of record NW_015163633.1, on the reverse strand, counting down.
ACCTGAATGCTAAGCAGCTTAGGTGGGTGGAGTTTTTCTCTATATTTCGCTTAACCCTCCAGCACTTCCATGGAAAGGCCAATTCTCTGGCTGATGCCTTATCGCGCCTCCCCCAACATGCCAGCCAGAGGGAGGAGGTGGTGGATTCCATGTTCACGCCCTCTCAGCTGGGAGACATCTGTATTGATGCACAGCCAAGCGAAGGCAGAGACTAGTGGAAGGGAAGAGCAATGGATCACAAAGTTTAAAATTGCTTTCTCGGATGTTGACAGGGAGGAAATCTCTAAAGACTCTTCCATTCAATTGGGAGTCAACAGGTGCTGGTATCGGGGGGGGGGCAGACTTTTTGTGCCAAAGGCCCTCTGTGGGGAGATTCTGCATTTCAAGCATGAGTCCAGGCTAGCCAGACATTTCGGGTATCTAAAAACCCTTCATCTGCTTCAAAGGCAGTTCTGGTGGCCCCACATGCGATCTGACATCTCTCAATACGTGGGGTCATGTCAAACATGCCTGATGAGTAAACGGCAGTCAGTCAAGCCACCCGGGACACTTCGGCCTCTAGGTACTCTGAACAGACCCTGGGAGGTGATTTCTATGGACTTCATAACAGACCTGCCCTCCAGCAAGGGCAAAACAGTGATTTGGGGGTGGGGTGGACTTGTTTTCCAAGCAGGCACATTTAATCCCTTGCAAGCAGCTACCCACGGCTAAGGCTCTGGCTAAACTGTTTATGCATCACATTGTGAGGCTGCATTTGGTACCAGCCAAAATAATATCCGACAGAGGAGCCCAGTTCGTTGCCAAGTTCTGGAAGGAACTCCTACAAGTTTTAGGCATTGAATGGGGCCTCAGCAGCACTTACCACCCTGAGACTGATGGCCAAACTGAACAGGTCAATCAAGTGGTAGAGCAGTTCCTTAGGTGCTTCACTAACTACCAACAGGACGATTGGGTGGACTTGTTACCTTATGTGGAGTACAGTTATAATAATTCTGTTCGTAGTTCCACTGGACTATCCCCTTTCAAAGCCTTGCAAGACTATGAGGGGGCCGCCCTTCCCACCTTGGGGGCACCCCACCCCCCTCCAGGGGATCTCCAGCTTTGGTTGCAGAGTCTCAGAGATCACTGGACTGTAATTCAAAAGACTCTAGATAAAGCTAAAGTGGACTATAAGGCTCAGGCGGACAAGGGCAGAGCCCCCTGAGTGGAATGTGCAACCTGGAGACACAGTATATCTGTCTACTAAGCACTCCAGCCTGCTCAAACGGGACCTCGGCCCGAATATGTGGAGACCTCAACCCCCAGCCCCTCCTCCTCTGATGCAGAATGGTGAACCCAATCAGGAGGCCACCCAAATATTGGACTCTAAAGTCAGATGCGGCCATTTGTTGTATTTCATTCGATGGAAAGATTTTGACCCGTGTCATGATGAATGGGTTGGCCTGTGTCATGTGAATGCTCCCAAGTTAATTTGCTTGTTTCACAAATTGTACCCAGGCAAGCCGGGGTATGTGTGGATCTTTGGGGAGGCAGAATGTCAGCTGAGCCTCTGGTGGGGGTGGGGGAGATGTTGGTCTGCTTCTGTCCTGAAATCTTATATTTCATTTCTTCTTATGCTCTTCTTATCACTGTAGCCTTAGCTAGTGACCTTGGTAACTTGTTACTGCTTTCCCCTAAGAATGTTGACCCTTTAGCTTAGGCGGGCTTTTGCTGATGCCCTGATTGGACCTGGGTCATCAGGGGGCCCCTTTGAATTATGATACTGAATGAAACTGGGTGGTGTAGGACAAGGAAGCCACGGCTATTAAATTGGCCCTGACCACTTGGCAGCATTGGTTAGAGGGGGCGCGGGTGCCTTTCGAAGTTTGGACTGATCATAAGAACCTAGAGTCCTTACGCACCCCCCAAACCCTAAACGCCAAACAGCTCAGATGGGCAGAGTTTTCCTCTAAGTTTTGTTTCCCCCTCCATCACTTCCCTGGAAAGGCTAACTTCTTGGCTGATGTCTTATCACCCCTCCCCCAACACGCCAGTCAGAGGGAGGAGGTGGTGGATTCCATGTTCACGCCCTCCCAGCTGGGAAGGGCAGTAGTGACGTGCAGCCAGGAGAAAGCGAAGGCTAGGGAGGAGGGCGAGCCATGGATTACCAAATTCAAAGCTGCTTTCACAGACTCTGATAGGGAAGAGACTGCTAAAGATCCTTCCATCCAGCTAGGTCCGAATGGATAAGGGGGGGGGGGGGAGACTGTTTGTGCCGAAGGCCCTCCGTGGAGAAGTTCTACACTTTGGACATGAATCCCAGCTAGCTGGTCATTTTGGATATTTAAAAACCCTTCATCTGCTCCAATGTCAGTTTTGGTGGCCTCACATGAGAATGGACATCTTTCAGTATGTGGGGTCATGCCAGAGTTGCTTGATGAGTAAACGAAGGCCGGGTAAGCCACCCGGAACGCTCAGGCTCCTAGAGACTTCTAGCAGGCCTTGGGAGGTTTTTTCCATGGACTTTATAATGGACTTACCTCCAAGCAAGGGAAAGACAGTAATCTGGGTGGTGGAGGACTTATTTTCCAAACAGGCACATTTCATACCCTGTAAGCCTTGACTAAGCTGTTCATGCATTGTGAGGTTGCAGTCCATTCCTGCCAAGATAATATCTGAAAGAGGAGCTCAGTTCATTGCTAAATTCTGGAAGGAGCTCCTGCAAGTTCTAGGCATTGAAAGGGGCCTTAGTAGTGCTCACCACACTGAGACTGACGGCCAGACTGAACGGGTCAATCAGGTGGTAGAACAATTCCTTAGGTGCTTTACGAACTATCAACAGGATGATTGGGTTGAGACTCAGGGCTCTTTTTGTAGCAGGAACTCCTTTGCATGTTAAGCAACACACCCCTAATGTAGCTAATCCTCCAAGAGCTTACAAAGCTCTTCTTACAGGGGCTACTGTAAACTCTTGGAGGATTGGCTACATTAGGGGTGTGTCGCCTAATATGCAAAGGAGTTCCTACTACAAAAAGAACTCCGAGTTGTTACCTTACGCTGAATACAGTTATAATAATTCTGTTCATAGCTCTACCGGACTTTCTCCCTTTAAGGCCTTGCATGGCTATGAGGGGCCCCCTCTCCCCACGACGGGGACTCCTGACCCCCCTCCTGGGGATCTCCAGATCTGGTGGCAGGGTCTGAGTGACCACTGGTCTAAATCCAAAATACTTTGGGCAAAGCTAAAGTGGATTACAAAACCCAGGCTGACAAAGGCAGGGCTCCTGAATGGGATTTGCAGCCAGGGGACACAGTATACCTCTCTACTAAGAACTTAAAGGGCCTCCAGCCACAAAGGAAATTGGGCTGGAAATATATAGGGCCTTTCAAGGTGTTGCGCAAACTCAGTGATGTGACTGTTGAACTTGAGTTACCTAAATCACTTAAAGATGTGCAACCTATTTTTCATTTTAGTCTGCTAAAGAGGGACCCGGGTCCAAACAAGTGGAGACCTCGATCTCCAGGCCCTCCTCCTCTGATGCGGAATGGTGAGCCACACCATGAGGTGGCCCAAGTTTTGGACTCTAAGCTTATATGTGGTAGTTTATACTATCTTATCTGATGGAAGGACTTTGACCCCTCTCATAAAGAATGGGTGAAAGCCTGTCTTGTAAAAGCTCCTAAACTTCTACGCTGTTTTCACAAAATGTATCCCAATAAACCCGGTGGGTGAGATCTTGAGGGGGGCAGTATATCAGCTAGGCCTCTAGCTGCCATGGAGTTGGGGGAGGCTCTGGAATTTAAAGTTTCTTTTCTCTGTGCCTTCAGTGTTTCTTTATCTCTGTAACATGAGCATTTGACCTTGGTGTCTAGCACCAGCTTTCTCCTGGGAAACTGGACCTGTTAGGTTTGGTGGGCTTCTATCTGTTCCGTGATTGGCTCCAGGCCATCCAGTGACTCTCTTGAATTATGTATATCTATTTGCTTCGCACGCTTATTGTCAGTTCTGACATGAGATGTGTAAAGACAACCTGCATACTTTGTTTCAATAAACTTTACTTCTTTGCAAGAAAGTTTTTGGGAACTGATTGCTGCATGAGTCTGACAGTTGCCACCTTTGAGGTGGCATCTGGAGATTTCCGGGTATTAGAGTTGATCTCCAGATGACCAAGATCAGTTCCCCTAGAGAAAATGGCTGCTTTGGAGGGTATTATTCTCTACTGAGGTCCCTCCCCTCTCCAAACCCTGAGCCCCCCCAGGCTACACCCCCAAAAGGATATTTCCCAACCCAGAGCTGGCAGCCCTCCTTGTAAAGGAGAAAGTCCTGATGGATTTGGGCCCAGAATGTTCAGATGTCTTCATTCCTAGCTATTGCCTAAGTGGAACCCCAACCACGGCACCCACTTCCTTCTCTCACAAAACTTTTGTTCCCCAAAGGAAAGAAACAATCCAACCTTTCCCCCACCTTTCTTTCTAGTTTTGAGGATCTAGCACTTCGGTAGATAGATCTGAAAGCCCAATTACATTTTGCATTTCTCACCGCCAGTGCCATGCACGTGAAGCTGCCTTTGACTGAGTCAAGCCATTGGTCCATCAGGGTCAGTACTGTCCATCCTGAATGGCAGCAGCTCTCCAAAGTTTTCCGTAAGAAATCTGCCCTGACCTGGACAGCCCAGGCTAGACATATCTCGTCAGATCTTGGAAGCTAAGCAGGATCGACCTTGGCTAGTATTTGGATCAGAGTCCTCCAAAGAATACCAAGGTCGTGTCACAGAGCTAAGCAATGGCAAACCGCCTCCGAAACATCCCTTGCCTTAAAGACCAGTGTAGCTCGCCACCTAGTGGTGCATAATGCTAAAAAGAGCTAGAACTTCTGGCTGCCAGACAATCTTAGGACCTCCTGGCTATTCTACACACAATGCCATAATAATCACCTGCCACCTAAAGGCAGGGATCAGACCAGGGGCCTTCTGAATATTAAGGAAGTGCTCTGCCAGCAGGGGATGGGGGGAGGTAAGGTTGCCAGTTCCACGCTGGATCACTGTTGGAGGTATGGGGATGGAGCCTGGGGAGGGCAGGGGGAGCCTCAGTGGATGCCACAGAGTCCACCCTCCAAAGCATCCATATTCTCCAGGGGAACTGATCTCTGTAGTCTGGAGATGAGCTGTAATTCCGGGGGTCCCCGGGCTCTACCTGGAGGCTGGCATCCCTACTCCTCACACTGATGCAATATAAAATATAATAAGTTGTCAATATGCTTCCCACATCCAACTGTTATGTTCTGAGTCTACATCAGGACTGTGTTGTTGTTGTTCAGTCGCACAGTTGAGTCCGACTCTTCGCGACCCCATGGACCAGCTCCTGCCAGGCCCTCCTGTCTTCCGCCGTCCTCTGAAGTTTGCTCAATTTCATGTTTGTTGCACTGTCAGGACTGTGACTTTCCCATAAACAGGCTGAACCACTTCAAATCATTACAGGCGCCAGCAAAATGCAACATCACCTTTTACTGCTTAAAGTCCCAAGGACAACTGAATAGCCCAGTTCAAATAAAATACCCTTCCATATGCCCTTTTCCCTCTAACCCACTAGTCAATTCAACAGTCAGTATATTTTTGTCTTAGCTCAGGAAGGATGGCTCCAGAGCAAACTAATTTATGCAGGAGCCAAATTGCTCGCTCACAACTTTAATGCCAGTGGCTCACAAAGTAGCATTTTTGCTCACAAGACTCCACAGCTTAGAGGGAGCATTGCTAATGACAGTTGAGGAAATTGGGAGTGGCCAACTAGCACCTGTGAGGTGAAGCAAAGCTGCTGGCCCAGCCTCTCTGATGGCTTCCAACGCACTACCCCCACCTCCTATACCTAACAGGCGGTTGTCTGTCAGGTGCAGCCCCACCTCCACAGGGGCTTCTAATACTCCGCCCCCTCCCCATCCTACGCTGGACAGGCAGCTGCCTGTCAGGTATAGGAGAGGAGGTGGGATGGCTTCAAACACACTCCCCCCACCTCCTACACCTAACAGGCAGTGGTCTGTCAGGTGCAGCAGTGGTTGCAGGGTGCTTAAAGCCACGAGGGAGCCTGCCCCAGCAGTAATGCCTTAGTGATCCTGCCAGCCTTGCCTCCACAGTGGCTTCTAATACTCCTCCCCCCTCCTCGTCCTACACTGGACAGGCAGCTGCCTGTCAGGTGTAAGAAAGGAGCTGGGATGCTTACAGCCACCGGGGTGGTTTGCTCAGCAGGATTGCCTTAGCCCTGCTGCTGGCCCAGCCTCCCCGATGCCTTTAAATACAATCCCCCCCAACACTAGACAGGCCGGTGTCTGTCAGGTGTAGGAGCAGGGCCAGGGTATGAATGTTTATGGGGAGATAGTAAAGGACATTTCTAGGAGCCATTTTGATGTGTGCCTCCCTCATGAACCTGAAGAAATGTCCACCACATCACCACTCCCTTACACCAGCTCCCCCTCACACCTCTCACCTCTTACTGCCCCCAAGAAAGCTCCTAGCAAACGTCGAGCCAGATACACCAACGCTACAAGGAGGAGGCAATTTAGGAATGTGGCAAAGACATTTGCACATATTACCCCTGCAGTGCACTGAGCTGCACAGGCCAAGTACCAGTAAGATCACCCTGAGGTGGTCAGAACAACACTGTCTCCGTATGAGCAAAACAATCCAGGGACACAAGTAGAGAGTCCATCACTTTCGTGGAAGATGGCAGGAGATGACTTAACAGATGACTGCTTCTTAAATGGGCAGTTCTATGTGGCCTGCTCCAGCGTGAGCTCACCAAGCAGCCTGGTGATCCTAGCACCTGAGGGCAGAACCACCCATGTGGTCTACAGAGAGGTCCTTCAGTAGAGGAGGGAAAAAAGGACGTATGTCTCACTTCATTTCTTACACTACAATCTTCTCCATTGGAATTCCTACAACAAATGTCACATTTCAAATTTCACATAATCAGTATTATAACTGGATTTACAGAACTTAAATACTGTTGCGAAGCACGGGTAGCAGGCTAGTTAAGTAATAAAAAGGAGAGTGGTTTTGACTGCCCCCACACACTGGGTAACCAGAACCAGCTGAACATAGATCAAGGATAACAATTTCAAAAAAAAATGTTTTTAAAAAGATGGCAGGCAGCTATTGGGGGAGAGGAGGAGATGAAAGGCACATATCCCTGCCTTATTTAATTGCTGTTCGATTACTGGGGAGGGGGTAGTTAAGGGGGGGTTGCACCCACCAAAACAATTGAAGTCTGACACAAAAATGCCTGGACTGATGTGCAAATACTTTACTGGCAACTACAGAAGAGAATGAAAATTGTGAAGTCTGCCTGTGTGTGTGTGTTTCAAAATGAATACAAAATGTCACTTTCCAAATTGCCAGATGATACTGTGTCAGGAATGTGGGTTGAGTACATGGCAGTTCCATGCCACACTTACCTAGAAGTGAGCCCCATTAGACATAGTGGGACTTACTTCTGAGCGGATACATGCAAGTTCGTGAAGCTGCATTCTATTGAGTCAAGCGGTGGGTGTATCGAGGTCAGTATGGTCCGCTCTGAATGGCACGGGCTCTCCAAGATCCCACGTCTTTCATGACGTCTGTAACTTGGGGCTGCCAGCTCTGAGTTGAGAAATACCTGGAGATTTGGGGGGTGGAGCCTGGGGAGGGACCTCATTGGTATGTAATGCCACAGATTCTACCTTCCAAAGCAGCCATTTTATCCAGGAGAAATGGTCCCTGGAGATCGGTTGTAGTTCTGGGAGATCTCCAGGCCCTCCCTGGAGGCTGGCAACCCTGTAACTGGAGATGCCAGGGACTGAGCCTGTGACCTTCTGTATGTGAAGGTGCTCAGCCTCTTCCCTAAATAGGTTCTTTGTCCTCCAAAGGGTGGAAACCACAGAGCCCCGGGTTTCCTCTGCTAGGCTGGAGGACATTCTTCAGCCACAGGTTTGGAGATTTCATATCTGGGGCAGCTTGAGAAGCTGCTTTTCCTCACTGGCTTCTTATACATGCCCCATTCCTGACTGTCTAAGCCCGGGGGGGTGGAAATGAAGGTTTCTCTTGGGACAAAGTTAGAGTCCCGGTGGGGGCACCTTTAAGACCAACAAAGACCAACATTCATGGTATGAGCTTTCGTGTGCATGCACACTTTTTCAAATACATTAGAATGGAAAGTATTTGAAAAAGTATGCATGCCCATGAAATCTTGAATAAACCTTTGTTGGTCTTAAAGGTGCCCCCACGGGACTCTAAATTTGTTCTACTGCTTCAGACCAACACAACTTAGCATTATCTCTTGGGACAGTTAATTTGGTCAGGATTATCACCTGATAAACATCACAGTCCCAAGTGACCAGGGCACTTGGAGAGTATGGAAAGAAGGAACTGGCCTACAGGTTACATTGTCCATAATTTCTCTATCACTGCAGAGTCAGCCTAACCTACCTCACAGGATTGTTGTGAGAATAAGATGGAGGAGAGGAAAACAATGTCAGCCATTTTGGGTCTCCGTTGTGCAGAAAGATAAGCTATCAATCAGTCAAATAAATAAATAAATAAATAAAATCGACTGATGAAGCTGTCTTATTATGAATCAGACCATTGGTCTATCAAGGACAGCACTGTCTGCTCTGACCAGCAGGATCTTGTGTTAAGGTATTTTACACCACTGACTACCTGATCTTTTTAAAGGGAGGTGCTGGGGATTGAACCTGGGACCTTCTGCCAAAGATGGATTTATGCACAAACTAAGTAAGCTACAGTTTAGGGCCTCAGGTTACAAGGACCCTGTAAATAAAAAAAGTATTACTAAAAAAATCACCATTTTAAGTAATAGATCCAGGTGGGTTGGCCGTGCTGGTCTGAAGCAGCAGAGCAAAGTCTGAGTCCAGTCGGGCCCCTTGGAGGCCAACCAAAGTTTTATTCTGGGCATAAGTTTTTGTGTGCATGCAGATCTCTTCATATCGCTGTTCAGGGCTCTTTTTGTAGAAAAAGCCCAGCAGGAACTCATTAGCATAATAGGCCACACCCAACAGCAGGAACCCATTAGCATATTGGGCCACACCCCTGACAGCACAGCTCATTGGCACATTAGGATGCACCCCCATATTACCAGAAGTGTGGTCATCCAGCCACACCCACCTTTTGCTTGTTATTCTGTTTACCTTGTTTGTTGTCAAACCTAGGCCCCTGCCACACGGGCAGGAAACTGCAGAGGAGAAGTGTGGCTGTTTGCCCCGGGGCAAACTAACATGCAGTAAAGCGATCAGACCTACTGTGGAGGTTCTGTGGAGGTACTGTGGAGGTTCCATGGCAAGGGAGAGGTGCCGATCACAACACACGCCTGCGCGCAATGAAGAAGCGCGCGGCGCGGCGAACTGGTTTTCTTTTTTTGTGTACACTACGAATGCGCATGCTCCGTTGGGTGCGTGTGCGCATCCACGGAGACGTGGGGGAAAAAAAAACCTTTTCCGCAAGGGGACATGGGCGGGCGCTGGATACCACCGGAAACGCGATCAGACGCCCGCCCTTGCCCCGCAGTTTCTGGAAACTAGTACCTCCAAGGTACTAGTTTTTTGCTGCGCTTTTTCGGCAGGAAGCCTCAGTTGTGCCACGGAAGCGCTACGCTTCCCAGATGTGCTGGTGAGATCGCGACCGGAAACTCCGCTTGTCTTCCGTATCTCTTGCGTGGCTAATGTTGCGTGTGACCGCAGCCCTAGAGGGCTTTTTTTGTAGCAGGAACTCCTTTGCATGTGAGGCCACACACCCCTAATGTAGCCAATCCTAATGAGTTCCTGCTGTTGGGTGTGGCCTGTTATTCTAATGAGTTCCTGCCGGGTGTGGCCAACTTGGGAGCCAGCCGGAACTCCGTTCCTGTGCGTTCCTGCCCCAAAATAGCCCTGTCGCTGTTGGTGCCACTGGACTCGAGCTTTGCTCATTTTTTAGTTATATTATGGAGCTGCTTCATTTGACATAGTTTAAGGCATAGGTTCCCAGACTTATGTGGCCTACTGCCCCCTTTTCAGAAAAAAAAAAATTACTCAGCGCCCCCTTGGAAATCTACCTCCAAAAAGTGGACAAAAAGATCCAGTGACAAATTTGCACCCAAGGCTCCTACCGCCCACATGGATTGTTCCAACTCCCTCAGAGGGTGGTATTGACCACTTTGGGAACAAGTGTTTTAAGGCCTCAGTATGTGTGAAGAAATGCATTTTTTCCTGGGAGGTTTGAAATGAGCAAAACCTTCACTTTGCATTTTAAGAGTTTTTTTTCTTCTGGGCAGAGAACAGATAGGAGGAGGGGAAGTCAGGGCAATTGCTTTCCAGATTTACCTCAGCCCACTTTCACACACATGCTAATAGATCTAACATGAGAGATAATGGGTGGGTCGAGATCTCCCCCTCTCCCCAAGCAGGGAACAGAGATTTGGAGGAACAGAAACCTAGAGAGTTTTCAGGAAAGAGATTCCTGGAGATCTCTAGGAAAAGCCTCTTTGACCCTGCCAGACCTGTGGGTAGGGAAAAGAGAGGTGATAAAACTCAGGGGAGCAAGGAGGAAGTTCTCTTTTCCTTGGGTTCAGAGTCCATGAGAGCAGGCAGACCTCTCCAGTGGGAAGACAGCCCTTGACCATGTGTTCATGTGAAGAGCTGGAGCAAGCTTCCAGGTAATGGTGACTCTGCAGAGTTCTAGAACTCCTAAGCTAAAGAGCCTGTCCTATATTTTAACATGAGATACGGCATGTATAGAGAGAGGGACAGAGGATTTGTGTTTTTCTCATTTCTTTTGGATCCATTGCTCAATCTGATGCTGTACTAAAAGTATGCTTGTGAACATTTGCTTTTTAATAAATACTTTATAACTTTTGGTGCTGGCAGTTGTTTTCTGTACCACGTAGACCTCCACCATCTCAGAAACGCTATTTTAAAAGGAGTGCTGGGGGAAGGCAGGCAGTGGACAAGTGGCTACTCCTCCAGGGGTGTACGAGGCGGTAAACTGTCCCATGGTGACCAGGTGCTGGGTGGCAAGAGACCCTCCCAGGGGGTGGTTCCTTACAAAGGTCAGGCGGTGGCGGCGGGCTACCCAGGAGTGGAAGGAAAGCCTCTCCAGGTGTTGAGAAAAGCCCAGGAGGGCAGGGTGGACTAGGGCCTGCAGGCCAGAGCAGGCACATTCTGCCACAGCACGTCTTGATCCAGCCCTGCCTTCTGCATGCAAAGTTCTGCCACTGAACCATGGTCCTTCCCTTTGTCATGGATTTGTGTGTCAAGTTGCAGCCAACTTCTGGTGACCCCAGCCAAGGGGCTCTCGAGGCCAGTGAGAAGCAGAGGTGGTTGGCCACGGCCTTTCCCTGCAGCGTCTTCCTTGGTGGCCCCTCCCTTCCGAGCACCGAGCCTGCTGAGCTTCCGAGATCTGAAGAGGTCAGGCCAGGCCATGCCGCCTTCCCATCCCCACAAGGCAACTGCTGGCCTCCTTTTCTGCAGTGTGAGGAATCATCCGAGTTCATAGAGTCATGGGAATTCAGCTCAAAAGTGTGTGGTTGAGCTCCTTCTGTGGCTAAAGGGAGATGTGTGTGTGTGTGTGTTTGTTACAAGAGCTGGAAGTGATACAATAGAGGAATCAGTTTCCTTGGTGCATGCACACATTTCTTTTATTCCACTATCATGTGTGGCAAAACCGGTTTCACTGGTTTGGGAAAGGATTTACAGAAGTGTAAAAGCCATTTTCCAGATATGGAAGGTTAGACAGCATTGCTTCTCATAGACCACCTGCTGAATACTTTTATCATTTATTTTATCAGTCACTACTGGAGTTGCAAATACTTGAAAGAAAAAAATGTGGACACCTGAGCAGGGCTTGGTGTGGGACTCACATTGCCCGCTGCCTGCTTCTGGCAGGACAAGCCCCCCCTCCCCACCCCCACTGGTGTTCAGTGAAGCAGCGGGGGGGGCGTGGCTTAGTGTGATGCTACAGTGTCATTTCCGGCCACAAAACTGGAAGTGGCAGTGTGTGGTGCAATCCTGTGGGAGTCCTCCCAATCTCTGTTGCAAGAATCATAGAGGCTGTGGGATTCCTAGATAAACGTGCTGATGTTCCTTCTGTGTTTTTGGGGGCCTGGAAATGATGTCACAGCATTTTAGCGATACTGTTCCCATGTGCCACTGACCCTCCAATCCTCCTGCCCTCTGGGCTATTTTATTTATTTATAAATTAGATTTATGAATGGCCCAATCCCTGGGTACTCAGGGCTCTGGGCGATGAACAAGAAGACACTAAAACGTCAAACAATGAAACACAATAACCATTCAGTTTAGGTTAAAATGATTCTCAGATGGCATGAACATAAGCTGATTGACATGTCCGTTTCCAGACAGGGCACCACCCCACAGGAGGGGCAGGGGGTACTAGAAAAGATGGAAAAAGAATCGAAAAGAGGAGTGCCAGCCAGGATGGTGCCCATCACTGTCCACAACCGAAAGCCTGGCAGAACATCTGCCAGTTTGGTGTGGTGGTTAGGAGCACAAACTCTAATCTGGGAGAAACGGGTTTGATTCCCCACTCCTCTACATGAGCCAGCTGGGTGACCTTGGGTCAGTCACAGTTTTCTCAGAGCTGTTCTCTCAAGAGCAGTCCTTGAAAGAGCTTTCTCAACCCCACTTTACAGGGTGTCTGTGGTGGGGAGGGGAAGGGAAAGGAGTTTGTAAGCTGCTCTGAGACTTCGAGTGAAGAGCGGGGTATCAATCCAGTCTCCTCCTCCTCCTCCTCCTCCTCCTCCTCCTCCTCTTCTTGAAGCCCCTGCGGAATTGCATGAAGTCCCACAGGGCCTGAGTGTCGCTTGGCAGAGAGTTCCACCAGGAACCAGCCAGTGCCAAAAAAGCCCTGGCTCTGGTCGGGGACAGCTGGATGTCTTATGGGCTAGGGATCACCAGTCTGTTGTTCTCAGCGGAGTGCAACACTCTTTGGGGGACATATGCTGTTGGTGCCACTGGTAGAGACCAGCAGTTTGTAGCAGGTCAAGGGACAGAGTCTGGCCATCTTGGGCGGGTCTGGGGTGGCACCCAGTGCAAACATTGCAACGAGGGACAGTTGTCCGATAATAAAAAGCTGAAGATGGGAAAACCGTCCTCGCCTCTTGCTGTTCTGACAACAAGAAAGTAAGCCAGCCAGGCCTGAATGCAACTGAAATAGATTGTTTTTAGAGTGCTGATTGATTAATAAATCCATTAAAGCATTAATTTCAGATTATATTTTCCCACCCTATGAATGGCTAGAATCCAGGGGAAACAATGGTTTAAGGCTTCTGAACTCAACACTGAAGCTCATATCACTAACTGTAAAACTAACTGGGCTAACTGTAAAACATGGCTGACGGAATCCTGGCTTGTGGCACAATGGCACCAGTTGACACCCGCTAAGCTCCCAATTGCAAAGCCAGTGTACCAGGGAGCCTATTATTGGTACAGCTCATCTGCGCCACTGAACCGCCTGCTGCCTTTGCCTCGCGTCAGCTGTCCAAAGACATGTATAGCCCGGTCTGTTTTCTTCAAGATATACAGCCTGGTCGGCATTTTATTGCTCACTCTGGAAGGATGTTGCTATAACTTCCCCTGTATCGTGTGGACCAGCCTCTACTCTACCGGGCAAGGTCTATGGCTCTGGTGGGAGTCCTGCAGGAGCATATATCGATTGTAAATAATGTCTCAATATCCTACAGTAGGTCATAAATCAAAATGGGGTTGAAATCTCTTTCCTCCGAGGAACTTAAAAAAAAAAAAAAAGACTCTATTTCTCGTTCAGCAGTTTCCATTTGAAAGTTACTGCCTTGCCCTTTCACCTTCCAGAGTTCTGGCTACAGACACGAGCTCTCTGTGGTCGGCATTCAGGCTAAGCCCAAGTGCTCACGCTGAGTCAGAGGAGGCGCATTTAGCTGCCTGTTAAAAAAAAAACACCACGTGGAACAGCCTTCTGTCACGATAAAAAGGCAAAACAACTCTTGCAACACCACTTTTAAAAGACAGTCTCTGGCCCCAGCTCCTGCCAACCTAGCAGTTCGAAAGCAAGAAATTTGCAAGTTTCACCCTTCTACCCATTAACCTCTATGGAATTGGAAAGGTGCAACTCTGTTTAGGATGGCATTGCAAATTGTATTGTGGTCTTAGTGTCTCTGGTACAGCCTTGCTATAATAATCTGATGGTTCCCAAATCTTCCTTGATTCTCCATCTTTGGAGGCCATGCAATGTATGTATTTGCCACTCACCTGCAAATGAATATCCCTGATCTCCAAATTCTCTCTCTACCCAGAATAAAAATCTGTAGCTCAGCAAAGAAGCAAGAGAGGAAATGTAGGTTAATGGGAACAGGTGCAAATGTAGCCTGAGGAAGAGAAAATATCAGCTAGAGTTGCAACTACAGAAGCCCTTGACCTCCATTGCTGCTTTCCTTCTTTCTCTCCCCCCCCCCCGCCTGACTCACGGTGCGTGTCTCTGCGGGCTGCGGGCTCCATGGGTCCTGTCCCTGCAAATCACACTGGGGCTATACAGATTCCTGGGAGTCCACACGGCAGGTTGTGGCTGGAGATCTCCTGGGTTTACAAGTGATCTCCAGGTGACAGAGATCAGTTCACCTGGAGAAAACGGCCAATTTGGAAGGTGGGCTCTATGGCCATATACACTGTAAAAGTCCCTCCCCTCCCCTCCCCAAACCCCACCCTCCCTAGGCTCCACCCCCCAAATCTCCAGGGATTTCCCAACCCAGAGCCAGCAGCCCTACCTGACAGGCAGCGGGTCTCCAGCAACTCAGCCAGAGCCCGTCTCTCACTTCATCTCCTACCTGACACTTGTGCTTGAAGATGCCGGGGATTGAACCTGACATCTTCTGCGAGCAAAGCAGATGCTCTGCCATTGAACCAGGGTCTCTCCCTGTGGAATAGGGATCTCTTCCGCAGTGGGATACACTAGCTCAGCATAACTTCGGTCCATCTCACGTCCCCCTGAAGGCCAATGGTCTTAACTGCAAGGTTCAGAACAGACTGCTTTAGCTACGTGGCAGACAAATGACAATGTTGATTCCTGTTTTCCCAACGGCATGGAGGAGGGATTATAATGGAAACGGAGCCTTTGAGGAGAAGCGCAGACCAGTCAGAGGACTCGGCAGGGAGCTTCTTGTCAAGATTTCGTGCAAGTGAAGAACTTGCTTGAGACATTGCCGGGGGGAAGGGAAGTGGGGGAGGAAGAGATGAAATTGCCGGCAGTTAAAACAATGTCTCAGCGTTGACTAATAATTTCCGGGCTAGGAGTAGACGCCATTAATGACCCTTTTTATTCATGCAGAAGTTCCCGAAGAGAAACATAATGTTCCATTAGTAATAATTGAGAGTCTCTCTTTGCAAGGTTGTCAAAACTTAGAGATGATGGCACTGCCAAAACATTTTGGAGACAGAGGTGTGAAGTGTTTGACAGAAGGGTGCCACAGAAGGTTGAGAAGGTTTCACGGGGGAATCCAAGAGAAGGGGGGAGGGGGGAGATTGCAGGTGGTGGGGAGTCAGCCAAGCGGGCATATTCCCTCTGGAACAGCCTCTCTCCTTCCTCACTTTCTGAGGTAACAAAGTGTCAGCTGATGGCTCTCTGTACCTTCCCAGATGCATACTGTCACTCCTCTTCGGTGTGTCTATCACCTTTACAGCACAGGAAAGGTAAAATCATGCCGAATTGCTTAATTAAAATCCATATTCTTCCACATTTTCAGACCCAAGCCCTACAGTTAAACCCAACCTGCAACTTACAGCCCAATTTTAACTGACTACAGCAGAGGGGCCTGGTCTTGTTGCATCAGATGATTCCTCCAGAATTTTGAGGAAGAGTAGTAGCTGCCACCACAAAATGGCTACCCCAAGAAGAGTTGTTTTTTCTGCTCCACTTTTGTCTACCCTCAGGAGTCTCACAATGGCTTACAATCACCTTCCCTTCCTCTTCCCATAACAAGCACCTTGTGAGGTAGGTGAGGCTGAGAGAGCTTTGAGAGAGAACCATGACTGGCCCAAGGTCATCCAGCTGGCTTCCTAGAGAAGAGCGAGGAATCAAACCCCGTTCTCCAGATTAAAGTCAGCCACTCTGAACCAATGCACCCTACTGGCTCTCTCCCAGAGGGCAATCGCAAAATGGCTGCCATGGAGGGGCTGAGGCCAATCGCATAATGTCCGGAAGTTGAAAGCCAGCATCCTCTTATGACAGAGGCAGCAGTTTCCCTGGAGACACAAAGGATCTTCCCCAAAAACAGAACGGCTTCCTGGGCTCTCCTGAAGCATCTCCAACTCCAGGGAGGCGAGGGAAAGCCAGGAAGGTATCTGTGCTTTGGGGAAGAGGTGCTTTGTCAAAGAAGCGAATGAGCACCAGGCAACCCATTGGTGGGTGCCAGGTGCCCATGGAAGCCACATTGGGGACCACTGGTTTATCGTGTTTGTCTTCTCTTTTCAGTGTTGCCACAGGGGCTGAACTTTCAAAAGTTGTGCAGAAGAGAGATATCTGGCAGATGCAGCTTGTCATGGGGGGATGGCAAAAGCGAGTGCTGCTAAGACTCTTTATCTCCCGCGCAACAATTGCAAGGCCCATCCCAGTGGAGTACCAAGTCAGGTTCAAGGTTTTGGTACTGACCTTTAAGGCCTTGAGCGGTCTGGGACCCATGTATCCATGGAACCGTCTTCTCTGGTATGTCCCCTGGAGAGCCTTGCGCTCTGTGAATGCCCACTTGCTGGTGATCCCCCGCCCCAGGGAGGAGGTCCAGCTGTCCTCGACCAGGGCCGGGGCCTTCTCGGTCCTGACCCCGACCTGGTGGAACTCCCTGCCAAACAACGTCAGGGGCCCTGCGGCGGGACCTCGTGCAATTCCGCAGGGCCTGCGAGGCACAGATGTTCCGCCAGGGTTTTGGTTGAGGGCAGCGATGGTTACCTCACTGGCTGGCATCCTCTCCTCCCCCCCTTTTTGCCTTAAGCGCCCTTTCCCCCTGCCCAGAAAAGGGGGTGGTAGTCCAGAATTGGGAAAAATAATATTATAGGAAAATCGCCATCTTAGATCTTTTATTCTGTATTGTAATTCCTATTAAGTTATATATTGAATTTTAATGTTTTTGTATATTTTATGGCTTTGTACATCACCCAGAGCCTGGCGCAAGCTGGTATAGGGCAACATCATCACCATCATCATCCTAAGCCCTTCAGTAGACATAGAAGGGTGTAAGTCTGGTTAGGGTCTCCTCGTCCATTTCTCTGTCTCATAAAACAAAGGAAGAAATAGATGACCATATGCCAACGTTGGCACTCATTTTAGGTCAAGGCGAAACCCACTTGTGGGTCCTAGTCCATGGGTGGAGGCCCATGTTTGACATCCTTTTATTAGCAGCAAATTATTTCATTTTCAATGTGTTTTACAGTTCTAACCTCATTTATCTTTTACAAGAAATTTGTGAGATGAGCTAGGAGCTGCAGCAAATAAACAAGCAGGGGGTTATGGAAGGAGGGGGGGGGAGATGCCTTTCCTTTTTGGGAAACTCCCTTAAACCCTGGAGAAAAGCTGCCACCACTCAGGAACCTCCGGAGAACATTTAGATTGACCTCCTGAGAAGGTGTCCCTCTAGCACAGTATAACAGGGTGGGAACCCTGGAAAATATCTCATAACCAACCATGTAGCATCCATGTGGTTCAGCTTTTAGGGAACACATTAAAAGACGTATCCCCAAGAAATATACTGTACTGAAACGAAGCCAAAAATGTCTTTTAAAAAAGAAAGTTTATTATGAAAGAAAAAAGGTAGAAGGGTGATTGGATCCCCAAAAGGGTGGAAAAGGCAGCAAAGCAAAATGCAGGGGAAAGGACTTTCAAATAACAAGCAATACAGTTGATCTAATTCAGCTAAGTACATGTTACCTAGGCTGTAATGGGTTCTTCAGAGCATGTTCAGAGTTCCTTGCAGTAACAAGATGCTGGAAGAGTCTTTAACCCTTACCCAACCTCCTTTGGACACCAGTTTCCACTGAAAACTGGAGACAAGGGAAAAGAGTCCAGATATTTATGGTCAAGAGAATCTGACCTAAACCAGCCTCCTCTCTAAGAGTGACAGGTTGAGTCAGCCACCGAGGTGTTGCCCTGCAAGCCTATCAATGTGTTTTTATGGAATATGAACTGTGCAAAGGGACTGTACAACATGGAGACCTGAGAATACCTGTTGAGACTGCACACCTGAGAGAGGGACGCCTTCCTTTAGTGTTGCTGCCACAGTGATAGTCCAGAGTCATCAGACATCTCACCTGCTGTGAGATGAAGCAGTTCCATAAGCCTGTACACAGCCTCAGACGCCATCCCATGGAAAGGCACAAGGACAGAGAACTCCAGATGCCATTAGGAGTTTCTTCCAACACATGTAGGCAGCCTCTCTTCCCCCTCTCCCAGCTACCTACAAATCTAACCAAGAGACAATAGTCCTAGCCTGATGATTCAGTCAGCCTTCATCCAGGTGCCAGTCCTCAGTCTAAGTTTCTAGCTCTCAATATTGACCACTCCTTAGTCCCCCTCCCCTCTTCCAGCCAGCCAATAGTATGTTTTATGGGACGGACTAACAGAAGGTGTCACAGGGGGATGTGGCCAGCCTAGCCAGCCCCCCCCCCACCACGTTATAAAAGATGCTGACCGACCACAGGGGCTCTCTGTTACCCTCTGCACGACCGCTATCGGAGCCTTAACCCTCTTATGTCCAGCTTGCTATCCACATACCCTACCTCCATCTTAAACTCTAGATCTCCAGCTAGAGTCCACGTGGTTCTGCTGGTTCAGAGCACGTGTTCCCCATTTTCTATTTATAAACCCCTCCATTCTTCCATTGGAACGGCTCAACTAATGAAGACAGGTAAACATTGCCCAACCAACGAATGTCCTGCTAAAGCAACTGTGTTAAGGGTCTATCTTTATTTCTTAGCATATGTATAAATGTGCGTGTGGTTGTGTATTGTTTGAATGATATATATTCCCCAGTAAAAAGACATTATATTTTATTGAATACAGTCTCTGTGTCTGTTCTGGTGCTTACAGCAAAGGTGGGACTTCTGTATACATTGGTGTGAACCCTAATTTGCCTATTGCCAATTAGTAATCATAACTTCCCCTAGACTAATTAATAATTCAAGGCAATTTGGCTAACAGAGGCTACTGTCACCAATCAGAAAATTATTAAAATGATCACCCTGAACTTCCATGCCAAATAGGTGGTCTGGCCCAAACCGGCTTGTCCTTTGTCCAAAAAAGGATTTGGTTTCACAGATTGGCTCGATGTGGAATGGAAATAAATGGGCCATTCTAATGTAAATCCCAGAGGTCCAAGATCCCAGATGCTCTAGGTGGCACTCTTGAGTCCTGGTAAGGTTTTAGGTAAGGTAAGGTAAGGTTTCTGTCACACGGGGACATCAAATTCGGTAGTAACATACACAGTCTTGCTGTCTAGTTAGACACGGGGGATAGATTTCCTCATGCATTTTTTTTTTACATGCGTAGCACTACATATACTGTTTTCACAGCCAGAGCAATATGAGAGCTATGTAAAAGGTGCATTTGCAAATCTATACCACTTGTAAATGCTATGTTATGTCATTTGGAATCTCATTTTAATATGCAGAACAGATTCTGAGCATATACAATTCATATACAGTGTGATGCCTATTAGCATTTTGCTACTTTGTCAGTATACATTGTGTTCCTCTTGGTTTGCTTCTGTCTAGTTAGACACTACAGGTGTCACCCGCTGAAGATTGTGGCTGTGGGATTTTGGAATGAGGTCTCCACACAGCCCAGGCAAGTGACTTGCTCAGCTGGGTTTCTGAGATACTTGTCTTCAATACTTCAGTAGCTGGACATGGAAAGCAAACGAGATTTGCTGTGTCTAAATTAAGAAGACAGAAATAATGACTACTGGGGATGATGACAGTGAAATCGTTCAGGATTTTCTACTCCTTGGCTCCATCATGAACCAAAAGGGAGACGGCAACCAAGAAAGCAGAAGGAGACGGAGATTGGGAAGGGCAGCCATGAAGGAGCTAGAAAAGGTCCTTAAGTGTCAGGAGGTGTCGCTGGCGACCAAGACCAAGATAATTCATACCACAGCCAAGGCTCCCTCTAAGCTGCGGAGTCTTGTGAGCAAAAATTCTACTTTGAGAGCTACTGGCATTAAAGTTGTGAGCGAGTGACTTGGCTACTGCATGAATCAGTTTGCTCTGGAGCCCTCCTTCCTGAGCTGAGACAAAAATGTGTGAGCCGGAGGCTAAAAAACTGTGAGATAGCTCACACTAACTCAGCTTAGAGGGAACACTGACCACAGCATTCCCCATTACAATGCATGGATGTGAAACTGGGACAATGAAGAAAGCTGACAGGAAGGATGTTGATTCATTTGAAATGTGGTGCTGGAGGACACTTCTACAGATACCAGGGACCACAAAAAGGACAAACCAGGGGGTTCTAGATCAAATCAAACCTGAGTTGTCCCTAGGAGCTGAAATGACCAAACTGAGGCTATCATACTTTGGTCACATGAGAAGACAAGAGTCACTGGAAAAGACAATAATGCTAGGAAAAGTTGAAGGCAGCATGAAAAGAGGGAGACCCAACACGAGGTGGATGGACTCTATAAAGGAGGCCACAGAGGGGCCCCTCAGTTTGCAAGACCTGAGCCAGGCGGTCAATGATAGGACACTTTGTTGTTGTTGTTGTTGTTCAGTGGCACAGTCGAGTCCGACTCTTCGCGACCCCATGGACCAGATCCCGCCAGGCCCTCCTGTCTTCCGCCGTCCTCTGAAGTTGGCTCAACTTCATGTTTGTTGCATCTATGACACTGTCTAACCATCTCATCCTTTGCCGTCCCCGTCTTCTTTGACCTTCAATCTTTCCCAGGATCAGGGTCTTCTCCAGGGAGTGCTCCCTTCTCATTGGGTGGCCAAAGTATTTGAGCTTCAGTTTCATTATCTGGCCTTCCAGGGAACAGTCAGGGGTGATTTATTTTAGGAATGACTGATTTGATCTCCTTGCAGTCCAAGGGACCCTCAAGAGTCTTCTCCAGCACCATAGTTCAAAAGAATTTATTCTCCAGCGCTCGGCCTTCCTTATAGTCCAACTCTCGCATCCATACATGACTACTGGGAATACCATGGCTTTGACCATGCGGACTTTTGTTGGCAGGGTGACGTCTCTACTTTTTATCATGCTGTTTAGGTTCACCATCACTTTCCTCCCAAGGAGCAGGCATCTTTTAATTTCACTTTGGAGGACATTAATTCATTGGGTCACCGTAAGTTGGAAGTAGCTTGGCAGCACTTCACACACACAGACACACACACACAGACACACACACACACACACACATGCACACACACAAATGAAAGCCAGCCCTGACCTGGGTGGGCCAGGCTAGAGCAATAATGATGTATAAGCAAGGTCCAAGCTACATGGCTGCTGGGTAGTAACGCTAATGATACAATTTAATGATATTAATAACTTATTGTAAGATAACAAACATACAGCTGCTTATATACTAGGCTAGACCAATCTCATCAGATCTCGGAAGCTAAGCAGGGTCAGCCATCATTAGTAGCTGGATGGAGACCATCAAAGAAGTCCAGGGTTGCTATGCAGAGGCAGGAAATGGCAAACCACCCATGTTTGTCTCTTGCCTTGAAAACCCTATAGAGTCACCACAAGACTTGATGGTCCCCAACTGAGGCCAATGTGGTGTATGGGGGTTAGAGTGCTGGACTAAGATGAGGAGACCGGGGTCAGATCCCTGTTTGTGAGCAGGGAGGTGGAGCTGGTTTTATGATGTCACATGCACCAGCCAATCAGCACTGTGCACAGACATCTTGCATTGAAAACTAGTGGAATCAGTGGAGTTTGCACAGCACCCTAATTGCTCAAATCAAGTAGGTCTGTACACACCCTGAATCACTTAGGGGCAGTTTAATAGTCTGGTTGTCAGAACAATGAAGGCATGGATTGCAAATGGTATAAAAAGAATATCAATATTAATATTACCGCCCCCCAAAAATAATAAAGATAAATGGAACACTGAAATACGTGCAGCCAGAGAAAGTAGAATTACAGCCATGGAAATATCAATGACTTGTGCAGCATAAAGTTGTATTAAGTCTTTTCAGCCTTTTAGCACCTAATTGATAAATTGACCAATTAATCATTTTAAAGAAACACAGTTAATCAACTCAGCCTTTTAATCAGTTGGCAGACCTGCCGTTTGGTGAAACGAGCTGGCTGGTTGAGGGGATAAGAGAAGCTTGCTTCTTTTCCACTTGGTTTTTAGGATCCATGTGAGACACAGAAACTTGAACCATTATAAAGAGGCCCATGTGGCTATGAAACGCAACCGCCCAGCTTCCTAGAAAGGGAAGGGAAGAAGCGTGACCTGGAGTTTGCCTGGCTTTCCTTGCAGTGCTTTTGGCCAAAGGAAGTGATAGGAAAACTGGAAAGATGGCGAGGGAAGATGTCAAAACTAACGCAGGTGAATATGCTTGTCTCAGCAAGAGGTCTGGCAAGAGACCAAAAAAAGAGGAAGGTAGAGGATGTTGCAAAACCAGGGCCGGCTCACCCACTAGGTGAACTAGGCATTCGCCTAGAGTGCTGGGCCCTGGATGGGGTGCCGAACTGTGCCTCCCCCCCACCAAAAGCCCGCGTGCTATTGCTGCTCCCAGCCACGTGGCATGCAGGGCACGAAAGCGGAGCGCAAGGCCGCCTCGCCTTCCCCCTCTGCCCGGGGTCGGCTTTTGTAAATCCAAATGTGGGGTGTTTTGGTTTGGGTGCCCGGAAACCTCGCTGCCACCTCCTCGCTCGCCTAAAGGGGGAGAGAAGTAGGACTTCCTTCTCTCCAGGCTCCGCCTGGAGGTTGGCAACCCCATAATTGGGTGCACTGGGGGTGCCAGAAGGTAGCCTCGCCTAGGGTGCAAAAAAACCTTGGGCCGGCCCTGTGTAAAACTGATCTTTTTCTTCCAGCCAGATTTTTTTTTACATTGAATGAAATTCCCTAATTCTTTCCCTTGTCAAAGTTCAGTGAGAGGAGGAGGAGGAGGAGAGGAGATTGGATTTATACCCCGCCCTTCACTCGGAGTCTCAGAGCGGTTTACAAAGTCCTTTCCCTTCCCCTCCCCACAACAGACACCCTGTGAGGTGGGTGGGGCTGAGAGAGCTCTGACACAAACTGCTCTTTTTCAAGGACAGCTGTGCCAGAGCTTGTGGCTGACCCAAGGTCACATCAGCAGGTGCAAGTGGAGGAGTGGGGGAATCAAACCCGGTTCTCCCAGATTAGAGTCCGCGCACTTAACCACTACACCAAACTGGCTCTGTCATTTCCCTGAGGCTTTCATGGAGACACATGAAGCTACTTTAAACCAAGTCAGACCATTGGTCCATCAAGGCCAGTGCCCTCCCCTCTAGTTCTGACCTGGATAGCCCAGACTAGCCCAATCTTGTCAGATCTCAGCAGCTAAGCAGGTCAAACCTGGATGGGAGACCTTCAGGAAATACTGGGGTCATGACACTGAGGCAGGCCATGCCAAACCACCTCTGAAGCCCCTTGCCTTGAAAACCCCATGGGGTTGCCATATGTCAGGTGTGACTTGACGTGCGTCTCTCTCTCTCTCTCTCTCTTCAACATAAGAAGAGCCCTGCTGGATCAGACCAGTGGTCCATCTAGTCCAGCATCCTATCTCACACAGAGGCCAACCACTTCCTCTGGAGGGCTAACAACAGGGCATAGAGGCCGAGGCCTTCCCCTGATGTTGCCTCCTACCTCTGGGATTCAGAGGACGAGTGCCTCTGAATGTGGAGGTTCCTCTCAGTCACCATGGCTAGTAGACATTGACAGACTTATCCTCCATGAATCTATTTAATCTTAATCACTCTCTGTGTAAAGTTGTGTGTGTGTGTGTTGCATGGAGACTGGGCAGTAACTGGTGCAATCTGTTTTTAAATTATTTGTTTTAATGTTTTAATTCAAATTTCAAATTTATTATTATTATGGCCAATTGACCAGCAGTGCAGTAAAACAATACAATAATAAACAAGTACGATCACCAACACTCGCAGACAATAGTATCATCATAGTACCAGCCACAGACCCCTATTAAGATCGTAATTCTATTCCCTAAATTCTAAGTCTTGTCTAAAATTCTCTTCAGTCTGTGCTTTTTGTTTAAAACTTTCTCTTATTTATTACTAAAAAGCAATATTTTGCTATTCCCAGAGTTACCGACTTCTTGGTATCTTCCAACAAATATTTCAGCAGCACAGTATCTGCAAATTTCAAATAGTTGTCCAAGGGTTTAAATTGGGCAAGTAAAGGAAAAATTAGCTGGTGTCTCTCTCTGAAATAGAGTTTGCAATGTAAAAGAATGTGTGTGATTGTTTCAACTTCTTTATCTGCACATAGACAACCTCTTTGATAGATAGGCCAATGGAGATAAGAGGGGAAGACATCAAAACGTGCTCTAGAAAAAGCCCATCGATACTTTTCATATGTAATGTTAGAGAGGTAACGTGCTGTTGCAAATCCAGGCCAAGATTTTAGGTTACTGTACCTCTTGGGTAATAGTGCTTCATCAGTTTGAACCTCAATATCAACCAAGCGCTGATGAACTAAAGATTTTGCTTTACTCAGACCCATTTCCAGAAGATTTGCTGGACATAACCCGATCATACCTAGCTTATCTATTATTCTGGCGGACCAGTCTGGAGATGGGGTAGAAGCTAGCAGCAGGGGGGTCAATCCTGTAGGCTTTATTGTTTTAATTAATTATTTATTACTGTGTGTTTGTGATGCCGAATGGCCTAATTATTGTTGTGATCTGCCCTGAAACCCATTGATGGGGAGGGCGGAATATAAATTTAAAAAATTAATAAACAAACACACCTTGTGACGAGCAGTAGCTCTTCAGGATCTCAGGTAGACACAATGGCATGCCAATGGCCAGGCAAGGGGTGCGGTCCACCCTGGCACAGCTTGAGGAAGGCCCTTGAAGGGGACCCTTGAAGCCAGTGTCATGCTGTGTCCCACTGAACAACTTTCCTTTTATTTTTAAAATGCTGTTCTGGCTGCAGCTACTAGGGGCACAGGGAAGTCTGAGCATAGCAAAAAGCACTCCAGGATCAGCTAGAGTTCCCTTTCTCCAAGACTGAAGTAAACTTGCTTAACAGATCGTACAACCAAGCTAGCATGTACTATTGTACTGTTTTATATTGTTGTAAGCTGCCCTGAGCCGGCCTTCCTGGGAGCCTCAATGTTCCCTCTAAGCTGTGGAGTCTTGTGAGCAAATATTTTACTTTGTGAGCTACTGGCATTAAAGCTGTGAGTGAGCGGTTTGGCTACTGCATCAATTACTTTGCGCTGGAGCCATCCTTCCTGAGCAAAGACAAAAATCTGTGAGCTGGAAGCTAAAAAACTGTGAGCTAGCTCACACTAACTCAGCTTAAAGGGAACACTGCTGGGAGGGCGGGGTAGAAATCTAATGAATAAATAAATAAATAAATAGAGTGCCAGCCTGCAGGTCATTTTCTCCAATAGTCTAGCCTTTCTCTCTTCCTTTCCTTGCTCAGTTCATATCTTGCAAAGCAGTACTTTTGGTGTTGCAGCAAGATAAAACAACCTTTCCTTCTCTTAATTTCTCTCCCCCTTTCCCACACATTTCTCATTCATTTCTGTTTCCCTCCACCTAATTTTTCTGTGTCCTCCCCTTTGTTTTCACTTCTTGGTCTCAAGACCTTCTCATCCCTATCCTGCTCAGTGACAGAATGTGTTTAAGAGTAGTATAGTAGCAAACCTTTGTTAATATTTATTTTATTATTTGTATTTAGATCCCGCCCATCCCGCGAATGGGCTCAGGGCGGGTAACATCACATTATAACAAATACAATTAAAATTTAAAACACAGTATAAACATTAAAATCGGTGGGTACAGCTTAAAACAGAAATCAGCTGGCTATAAAATTTTTTGGCCCATTGGAATAGATGGACTAAGGCCAGTTATCAGTGGATGGGTGGGTGGCAGCAACCTCAGGGAGGGCATATATGGGCACCTGCTGCCTCAGCCAAAGTCCTGGCAGAACAGCTCCGCCTTGCAGGCCCTGCAGAATTGAAGAAGATCCTGCAGGGCCCTGATCTCAGGAGGGAGCATGTTCCACCGGGCAGGGGCCAGGACAGAGGCAAGATGGATGTCCCTCAGGCCAGGGACCACCAGAGGGTGTTGATCTTTTCAGCATCATGATCTTCAAGGCATACACAGGAAGAGGCAAGCCCAGCAGTACCAGTGCAATGTACAGAGTGCACAGTCCAATGCACAAAGTACACAGCAGTACCAGTGCAATCACAGAATGCCCGACAGAACCCAGTGCCATTGTGGCAATGCCAGCTGATATCAAGCACAGAATCACAGTCCAAGCAATGGGGCGGGGTTGGAAGCCCAGCAGAATCAGTGCAATATACAGTGCCCAGCAAACCCAGTGCCACTGAGGCAATGCCATCTGATTTCAAGCACAGAATCACAGTCCAAGCAATGGGGGTGGGTTTGCCCAGCAGAATGAGGGCAATGTACAGTGCCCAGCTAACCCAGTGCTTTCTGTTTCTTGGCAGGATGACTATAGAATGGCTTTTCTCCCTGCCCTGCCCTAGATAGCCCAGGCAAGCCCAATCCCATCAGATCTCAGAAGCTAAGCAGAGCTGGACCCAGCCAGTATTTACATGAGAGTCCTTGAAGGAATACCAGGGTCGTGACGCAGAGGCAGAAGATGGCAAACCACCTCTGAATGTCCCTTGCCTTCAAGCCCTGATAGGGGTCACCAGAGGTCAGCTTGACTTGATAGCAAAAGCATGCTTTTCTCCCTGATGGGATGTCAGCTAATGCTGCCATGGGTTGGAATGTGTGGGGTACTCTCTCTCTCTCTCTCTGCTTTCCCCCTCCCATTCCCTGCGCCTGCTCAGCTTCACTCTGTTATCTGTCTGGTGGCCTTGAAGGCTCGGCTCGGCTGGGTCCTCTTTTCCCGCTGGGAATATAACTGCTGTCTTTTTGCCTGCATTTGCAGGTGCCTGCTTATTGGTTTTACTGAACCGGGGGTCTAGTCTGAAGGGGGTATATCTATACTTGTTAGCTCTTATCCCGCCATTCCTGACACAAGAGTTCATGATGTCCTAAGTACTAGTCCTCAATAAACTGAAACTTCTGAAGGACAGTTGTTGAGTGTCTTGACTGGGAAGCCTGACATGGGGACCCAGGGGTCATTTCCTGCAGGAGCGCACAGGAGTGGAGCTCCGGCAGTAAAGAGCCCAGGGGGCGGGCACATGCAACAAGCCCCACCCCCTGCTCCCAGCAGCCCTCAGTCAGAGCAAGAAGCAGCCAGGTAAGTTGCAGAGCCCCCCCAGCCCCCCCGGTCCAAAACAGTCCAGTGGCACCTTTAAGACCAGGTTTTATTCAGGTACAAGCTCTCCCTCCTCTGCGAGGACAGATCTGCACATTCCCCCCCCCCAGTAGTTAGCAATCCAAAACAGTCCAGTGGAGCCTGAGCGGTGGGTGTTGCGTTCTGACACACTTCCAGTGATGTCAGGGTGTGTGACATATGCAAATAAGTTATGCTAATGAGTTATGCTAATGAGCTCCTGCACCTCTTTTTCTACGAAATTACCCCTTTTGGGGACCCAAAGTGTCTTAGAACACCGTTCTCTCCTCTTCTATTGTATCTCCACAACAACAACTCTGAGAGGCAGGTTAAGAAGAAGAAGAAGTAGAAGAAGAAGAAGAAGAGATTGGATTTATACCCCGCCCTTCACTACCCAAGGGAGTCTCAGAGCGGCTTACAATCTCCTTTCCCTTCCCCCTCCCCACAACAGACGCCCTGGGAGGTGGGTGGGGCTGAGAGAGCTCTGACAGAAACTGTTCTTTTTCAAGGACAACTCTTGTCAGAACTACGGCTTGCCCAAGGTCATCCAGCAGGGTCAAGTGGAGGAGTGGGGAATCAAACCCGGTTCTCCCAGATCAGAGTCCACGCACCTAACCATGACACCAAACTGTAGTGGCATAAGCTAAGAGAGAGAGAGTGACTAGCCTCTGGTCACCCAGGAAGGGGATTTGAAGGTGGGCCTTCTGGATCCTAGTCAGGTACTCTGACCACTGTGCCATGCAGTGGCACTGATCAGACTGAGGGCAGGGGAGTAAAACAGGCCCAAAGTTACCTAATAAGGTTCTATAGCTCAGCAGGGGTTTGAACCCCGATCTCCCAAATCCTAGTCTGAAACTCCAACCACTACACCACTCTACCGTAGCTGCCAGTTTGTGTATCAGGTGTGCGCTGCACATGCTCATGCCCACTGAACACGATTCGTCTTCCAGGCTGCCCTTCCTTTGTTTCAAAGGAGCCCTCGACACAGAGGCTGTTTGGCATATTCGGCTCACTCAGACAGGCACGGCTTGCCCTGAAATTTTGCTCCGATGTCACGAGACAGCAAAATGTAGTTACATTTGCCTATATGGGATTAAACTTTACAGGGTCTTTTCCTCTGCGCCCTTTTTATCACCTGTTGTGTAATGGGCCCTCTTCATTATGGCCGCGTATTTACTACCCTTCATACCCTCCATCACTCTGCTCCTGGCTGCCGCTTCCCAGCCCCCCCCCCCAACTAGGCTGTCCTCTGATAGAGATGATCTCGTAAATCTGCAGTGCTGCCTTAAAAGTGGATGTTCCCTTTTATTTTTATGGGGTTTTATGATAAAAACGGATTGCACTTGATTTGTTGAATTGCTTCCGAAAGCCTTCGCCCTGCAGTTGGGCTCCCTTGGCTACTCAGAGAAGGATGGACACGAGGGCCAGACTGGGCAGAAGCCAGTGGATTTTTGATGTGTTTTTTCCCCCTACCATGAGGCAGCCAAGCTGTGCTGTACCTTAGCAACTGTGTTTTTATTTGTGGAATCAGCCCATTGATTTCCATATAACTGTTTTCACAGGAAGGCAGGTACTCGATTGGAGTGCTGGAAAGAATATAGTGGGATAATTACTTCCCCCTGTTCCTTTTAATTGTGCCATGGTTTCTGATCCTCCTTAATTTTGGAGAGTTTCTAAAATTAAATCTGGGATTGGCACACATGCTGTTGGCATTCCCTCCTTTCTATTCTGATTCTCCCACTTCTGAATTAGCAACGTGCTCTGATAAAAATGCAAAAAAGGAGTTCAGCTGTACAATCTTCAGAACACTTTCCTGGGAGTAAACCCCATTGAACAGGCTTAAGTAGGATTCTGAGGCTGCGGTCACACACAACATTAGCCACGCAAGAGATACGGAAGCCAGGCGGAGTTCCCGGGCGCGATCTCACCAGCACATCTGGGGAGCGTAGCGCTTCTGTGGCACAACCGAGGCTTCCTCCCGAAACCGCGCAGCAAAAAACTAGTACCTCGGAGGTACTAGTTTCCGGAAACTGCGGGGCAAGGGCGGGCGTCTGATCGCGTTTCCGGTGGCATCCGGCGCCCGCCCATGTCCCCTTGTGAAAAAGGTTTTTTTCCCCCCAAGTCCCCGTGGTTGCGCACATCCACCCAACGGAGCATGCGCATTCGTAGTGAACACAAAAAAAGAAAACTAGTTCGCCGCGCCGCGCGCTTCTTTGTTGCGCGCAGGCATGTGTTGTGATCGACGCCTCTCCGTAACCACAGAAGCTCCACGGTACCTCCACAGAACCTCCACAGGAGGTATGATCGCTTTACTGCGTGTTAGTTTGCCCCAGGGCAAACAGCCACGCTTCCCCCCCGCAGTTTCCTGCCCGTGTGACCGGGGCCTGAGTAGACCTGTTAAAGATCACACTGTCGATATGAGTGCACAGATGATGGCACCCAGAGTATTTCTTTGCAAGGTTTTGGGGATGCAACACAAATGCCCGTGCATGTAAAACATTACACAAGAAGAAGCTGGATGCCATCCTGTGGCCCCGGTCACATCGGCAGTGCTTTGTTTGCTGTGTTTCATTAATGCACACAAATGCATCAGTGATGTAAAGGGTGGGGGAAATAAACAAACGAATCAAGAAACAGATAACTGGGGTTGCCAACCTCCAGGTGGTGGCTGGAGATCTCAGGCATGACAGCTCATCTCCAGGTGACATTGGTCAGCTCACCTGGGGAAAAATTGCCACTTTGGAAGGTGGACTCTATGGGATTATAGCCCACTGATAGCCCCTCCCCTTCCCCAAACCCCGCCCTCCTCAGGCTCCACCCACAAAACCTCCAGATAGTTCCCAACCCGGAGCTGGCAGCCCTGGCTGAAGGGATGACCGAGGCAAACTTTGGATGGAAAGTTCTGGCCAAAATCCAGAAATAAAAAAGTAGAACAATGGACAATTCCCAATTTATCAATTCCACTTTGGAAAGGAAGACAAGTAATTTCGAACTCCATAGTGAAGCAGAAATTTGTATAAGGAGAATTTCAGAAATATCCATCCTTTTAATTACCTATAGTAATTTTGGCTGGATTATGGAGAATAATGATAAAAAGTAGAGACATCACCCTGCCAACAAAAGTCCGCATGGTCAAAGCAATGGTATTCCCAGTAGTCATGTATGGCTGCGAGAGTTGGACCATAAGGAAGGCCGAGCGCCGAAGAATAGATTCTTTTGAACTATGGTGCTGGAGAAGACTCTTGAGAGTCCCTTGGACTGCAAGGAGATCAAATCAGTCAATCCTAAAAGAAATCAACCCTGACTGTTCCCTGGAAGGCCAGATAATGAAACTGAAGCTCAAAGACTTTGGCCACCCAATGAGAAGGGAGCACTCCCTGGAGGAGAAGACCCTGATGCTTGGAAAGATTGAAGGTCAAAGCAGACGGGGACAGCAAAGGATGAGATGGTTAGACAGTGTCAAAGATGCAACGAACATGAAATTGAGCCAACTTCAGAGGACGACGGAAGACAGGAAGGCCTGGCGTGATCTGGTCCATGGGGTTGCGAAGAGTCGGACTCGACTGTACAACTGAACAACAACAAAAGTAATTTTAGGGGGTGATTTTTATATTGTGTGTGTCTGTGTGTCTGCACCTGGAAGTCATGTTGACCCTCTGGTGACAGAGCCCTCCTGGGGGCCTGGAGGATGTTCAGAGAGGTGGCTGAATAAAGCCTGCCCCCACCTCCCGACTGCCGGTATTCCAAGGAGGTCTCCCTTCCAAGCACTTGCCAGAGTCGGCCCTGCTCAGCTTCCGAGATCTGACAAGATCAGGCTTGACTGGGCTATCCAGGTCAGGAAAATTACATGTAGTATTTTTCCGTGGAAGTCAGGTCTACATACACCACCATTGAAAATGCAGCCAGTCCACACACTTACTTCAGAAACTGAACAAACAGACCCATAAGGTTAGACTGTCTGCATGTATTTAGAAGATTTATAACTTCCCTTTCTACTATTTGTCTCTTCAAGATGGCTTACGATGATTTAAAACAGCATAAAATATCAACAATCACCACAGCAAATGCCTGGGGTGGGGCAGGTTTTAGCTCTCCTCACCCACTTGTGTTTAAAGTGGACCTCTCCCATTTCATTGCTTTCTTTACATGGGAACAGAGGGTTGCCTGTCTTTTTCTCTACTGGGTAACAGCCGGTGGAGGGGGGCAAATTCTATAGGGGAACTGGCAAGCTACGTTTACATGAATTTGAAGGTGTTCAGGTGAAAAAGACACTTCACCTCACAGAAAACATGTGTACTATTTATTTATTTATTTATTTATATACGTATTTACACCCTGCCTTTTCTTTGTGGCTCAAGGTTACTTTGAGTGCCAAAATGAGAGCCAGCATGACGTAGTGGTTAAGAGCAGCAGACTCTAATCTGGAGAGCCGGGTTTGATTCCCCACTCCTCCTTCTCCACATGAAGTCCCCTCAGAACTCTCTGCCCCACCTACCTCACAAGGCGTCTGTTGTGGGGAGAGGACGGGAAGGAGTTTGTAAGGCACTCTGAGACTTGTTAAGGTAGAGAAAAGGAGTTTGTAAGGCACTTTACTTGTTAAGGTAGAGAAAAGTGGGGTATAAAAACCAACTCTTCTCCTTCTTTCAAATTTAACAATGTAGTAAAAAACAATAAAACCCCAAATAAGCCCTCAGTTGACAAGCAATGGCTGCAATCCATACCTAATGAAAAGCCCTAGAAAATCAAATGACCTTGCAGTCCCTCCTAAGGATGGGACCATCCTCATTTTGACAGTCTGTTTCTTAAGGTATGAACTACCAAGGGTCATTTCCTGCCAGGGTGCACCGGAGTGTCCAGGGGTGGACACATGCAGCAAGCCTAACCCTAACCCTAACCCTCAGTCAGGCTGCGAGTAGCAGGAAGCAGCAAAGTAAATTGGACGATCCCTGGCCTTCCCTGGCCCGCCCGCCTAAGTGGGCGGGCCGGAGAAGGCCTTCCAAGAAGCAGGGAGGCATTTAAATGCCTGGGGGGGGGCTTGCTTCGGGTGGGGAGTGCGTGTCTGTCTGTCTCTCTGTCTCTTGTGTTCCTCTGTTTCTCTCTCTGCCCCTCTGTGTGTTTGTGTGTGTGTCTCTGTGTGTGTGTCGCTCTCTGCCCCTCTGTTCGTGTCTCTCTCTGCCCCTCTGTTCCTCTGTGTTTCTCTCTGTGCCCTCCTCTGTTCCTCTGTGTTTCTCCCTGTGCCCTGTGTGTGTGTCTCTCTCCCTCTCTGTTCATGTCTCTCTCTGCTCCTCTGTTCCTCTGTGTTTCTCCCTGTGCCCTGTGTGTGTGTCTCTCTCCCTCTCTGTTCATGTCTCTCTCTGCTCCTCTGTTCCTCTCTGTTTCTCTCTGCCCCTCTGCAATGTGTCATGGTGATTTGTTGATGTACACATAATATTAAAAATTCACATGTTCTATGGAAATCTTGAATGTAACAAAGCAGGAAATGACATTGAAAATAGAATTAAGAGATTTATTTTCTCAGTGCAGAAGCAAAACTGAAATGGGGGGTGAGGAGTTAAAACATGGGGAATGAGGGGTGAGAAATTGGAAATCATCTGTGGTATAGGCAGTGGGGTGATACACATGGGGTGATACACATCCATATTTCCATTTCTGGTGTTTAGGCTCACCCTGGCTTCTTACTAATCCAGACTGGAGACAGGGGAAAAAATCCCTATGCTCTGACTTGACATAAGGCATGTGTTCCTCAACAGAAAGAAACATTGATGTACACACATCCATGCACTCTGTAATTGCTTAAAGATTGTTCTCGCTACAGGATGCACTACTAAAAAAGTGTTGCTCTCTTTTCCCCCTCTTTCTGAATTTGCCACAGATAAAGAATACTTTCATTGACACATGATTACATGTGCTATCATGCTGTCCTCAATATAAAACCAATCCGCACATGAGTTTCTGAATTCCACAAATCAGACTTTGCACAATGACAATCTCATTCTCTCTCTCTCTCTCTGGAGATATTTGGGGTGGAGCCTGAGCAGTGGGTGTTGCCTTCTGACACACTTCCAGTGATGTCAGGGGGTGTGGCATATGCAAATGAGTTATGCTAATGAGTTGTGCTAATGAGCTGCTGCACCTCTTTTTCTACGAAATGACCCCTGAGAGTACCAAATTTGGACCCAGCTGATAACGGGGTTTGGCTCTGATTTCCCAGCTCTGCTTGCCGTCCTTCTTAAGGGCAGTATGTGGCGAGGAACATCCCGTGGTGATAGGAGAGGTTTGCTTGCAGACATTATCCTTAACTGGAAATTACACTTCAGAGCAGGTTTAGGAGCACCATTTCCTGCTAGCGGATATGGGATTTGTAGTTCTATTTCCCTCTCAAGCCAA
>NW_015163633.1:209212-210877 GCF_001447785.1 Gekko japonicus | reverse complement strand
ATGGCTTTCTTCAGCATTCTCAGGATTGCATTTTCTAGTTATGGTTACAAATGAGGTCTGCAAGCAGGAATTCTCCTGTCTCCAGTGCGTATGGGTGTCTGCATCTCCTTCTATTTGTTGGTATCTTTCATAGTACAAATCTGATTGCAAAAAAAAAATGATAACAGTAATTTCTTGAAATCTTTGAGAAGTACGAGATTGGCAAAATATTCAAGTCCCCAGTTTTCCATTTCTATCTTCTGCCCTGGTTTTCTTTGGGTCACCTCCTGAAGGCATCCTTTTCTTCAGCCTGCCCGCAAGGTGTTTTTCCCCCTTTCTCTTTCAGCCAGAGAAGACACACAGATCTGCTTTACACTGAATCAGACCATTAGTCCAACAAAGTCAGTATAGTTCACTCAGACTGGCAGTAGATCTTCAGGGTCTAGGGTTGCCAGCCTCCAGGTGGTACCTGGAGATCTTCCATTATAATAGCTGATTTCCAGACGACCAAGAGAGAGACACACAGGGCACAGAGAGACACACAGAGGAACAGAGGAGCAAAGAGAGACACGAACAGAGGGGGAGAGAGATACACACACAGAGGGGGCAAAGAGAGAGAGACACAAACACACACACACACAAACACACACAGAGGGGCAGAGAGAAACACAGAGGAACACAGGGGCAAAGAGAGACATGAACAGAGGGGGAGAGAGAGACACACACAGAGGGGCTGAGAGAGACACACACACACACAGAAAGAGAGACACACACACAGAGGGGCAGGGAGAAACACAGCGGAACAGAGGAGCAGAGAGAGACATGAACAGAGGGGGAGAGAGAGACACAAAAACAGACACACACACACACACAGAGGCAGGAAGCAACACAGAAGAACAGAGGGGCCGAGAGAGACATGAACAGAGGGGGAGAGAG
This sequence comes from Gekko japonicus, assembly GCF_001447785.1. Classification (NCBI taxonomy): domain Eukaryota; kingdom Metazoa; phylum Chordata; class Lepidosauria; order Squamata; family Gekkonidae; genus Gekko; species Gekko japonicus. Next base: position 209,962 of record NW_015163633.1, on the reverse strand, counting down.
AGACACAAAAACAGACACACACACACAAACACACAGGGGGCAGAGAGAGAAATGGAGGAACACAAGAGACAGACAGACACACACACACACCCCACCTGAAGCAAGCCCCCCCCCCAGAGCGTCCAAGCCCCCACCAGTTGGGCCAGAGAAGGCGGGGGAAGGCATGGGGAGGCTTCTTGAAAGGTTTTCCCCAGCCTGCCCACTTAGGTGGGTGAGCCAGGGAAGGTCAGGGGCCGTCCAACTTACCTTGCTGCTTCCCACTCCTTGGGGCCCGACTGAGGGCTGCTGGGGGTGGGGCTTGCTGCATGTGTCTGCCCCTGGGCTCTTTACTGCCGGAGCACCGCTCTGGTGTGCTCCGGCAGGAAATGACCCCTGGGTTCTCTCTGAACATGTTCACAATCTATATATCTAATAGCCAAGTTGCCCCCTCCGTGCGGATCGCTAAATCAGCACGGAGGGGGCAGCTGGGGGGCCGGGGGAGGTTTGTGCACACGTGGGCCAGTCCCCACGTGTGCACAAAAATACAAAACGTTTAAAAAAATTTCGGGGGGATGTTTAAATCCCCCCGAAAGTGCAAGACCGTCTCCTGCGCATGCGCAGGAGACGCTCTGCAACGCCGCCGCCGCTGCCGCCGCCTCGGACCAGCTGGCGGGCTGGCGGGCGACGGGGGGGAGGAAGCCGGGCCTCGCCGCCGCCGCTGCCTCCCCGGAGCCGGCTGGCCAGCCAGCCAGCCAGCCGGCCGGCCCCACA